>NC_053489.1:103121575-103421575 GCF_905171775.1 Rana temporaria
ACACCAAACATAAAATTTCAAGCATCACAAGATGTAGCAGGAACCTGCCCTGACCCCTGCAGCATGTCAGTTAGCTGGGATTCCAGCCGCTGGGGGCCATTTGCCAATAACTGACTCTCTTAAGTCTAGGTATTTGGAGGCAAGCATGGTCTACTGAATCGGCTGTATCAAACACCAAGTTCCATACCATGGCCCCCAGTCGCAATTACACTGACTTAGGGACAATGAGTTACCACATTATAACCCAATGCAGCCCCAATACTGATATCGCCTTACTGACGTTACCTATTCGGTGGGCCCAAGCCATCATTCTCCACAGACAATTTTGGCCATGCCCACCTTCAAAACCCTTAGACCCATGCCACAGACGCCCAAGTGTGAAACCTCACACCTGGGCAGCCGGCCACAGACGAAAAGCCCTCTGAATGCCCTCCTGCAGGCTCAGGAACTACATATCTATTTCGATGCAGCATGTCAGTTAGCTGGGATTCCAGCCGCTGGGGGCCATTTGCCACTGCTGCTGCTCTGATCTGAGAGAGTATCCTCTCAATGTCCACCATAGTTGGTACCCTGGTTCCCCCCTTCATACCAGACCACAATTGTCACCATCCTGCCCCACTCTACCACACCCTGCTCCACCCTACTACGCCCTGCTCTCATCCAATCATGTAGGCCTCCTTACTCACTTAAAAAACAAAAAAAAATTAAACTGCCTAACTACAACCTAGACTGCAAACACAGTCATGTAGGCCCTCCTCCTAATGCTAGGCATCCTGTTCCATGCCTGCACTTTATTTAATGGCCATAAGGAGAAAATTAAAAACATGTCAGATCGAGCCTAAAGCCTCAGTCACACGGGACAACAGTTCCACATTTCCTCCTTTGTAATTTTGGTACAACGGCCTCTTTAGATTGTAGAAAAATAACCACAGCAGGCCAGACTACATAACTCATGGGTGGGCTGCTTACTCCCATATCTGCTGTGAAACCCCCCAGCTGTGTTATAGATGTAGTTTGTGTTGTTTGTTCAATAGCGCTGTAATATCCTGCATTCATCCTCTAGATTTCATGAGATCCACACTAGTGATCTGTAAAAATATGTCAGCATGTCATAACACAACCATCTGCAGGGCTGTTATGCCTGCAAAGATGGGAACTTCCCGACTCCTTTTAATGGATTTTCATCTGCTTAGAAAGCAGTGACATGGAATTCCACAGACCTGATTACTATTCAAATCACCTCCTCATTGTGGATCTATGTGCTGTACTAGAACAGGGACGTTGAGTAATAGAAGGCCAAATCATCAGGGTGAAAGTACAAATTTAATTCCTGAATTTATTAGACACTTGACTACATATAAAGTTTTAGGGCCAGATCCACAAAAACCTGACGTAACTTAAAAAATCCAATTTAAGTTACACTGCCTTAAAGTTTCTACCTAAGTGCCTGATCCACAAAGCACTTATCTAGAAATTTCAGGCTGTGTAACTAAAATTCCGCCGGCGCAAGGCGTTCCTATTCAAATGGGGCGAGTCCCATTTAAATGAGGCACGCTCCCGCGCCGGCCGTACTGCGCATGCGCGCCGGCCGTACTGCGCATGCGCGAAGTTACGTTACGCCGAGTTTTGAGGATCGCGACGGCTTAAAGTTGCGTCGGGGATAAAAAAAATGACAGCGGCATGCATTCCTGAGGGAGAACTCCATGCCCATTTTCAAAGAAAAAAACGGCATGGGTTCCCCCCCCAGGAGCATACCAGGCCCTTAGGTCTGGCATGGGTTGTAAGGAGACCCCCCCACGCCGAAAAATTGACGTAGGGGGTCCCCCTACAATCCATACCAGACCCGTATCCAAAGCACGCTACCCGGCCGGCCAGGAAGGGAGTGGGGACGAGCGAGCGCCCCCCCCCCTCCTGAGCCGTGCCAGGCCGCGTGCCCTCAACATGGGGGGGTTGGGTGCTCTGGGGTAGGGGGGCGCACTGCGGGCCCCCCCACCCCAGAGCACCCTGTCCCCATGTTGATGAGGACAGGACCTCTTCCCGACAACCCTTGCCATTGGTTGTCGGGGTATGCGGGCGGAGGCTTATCGGAATCTGGGAGTCCCCTTTAATAAGGGGGCCCCCAGATACCGGCCCCCCACCCTAAGTGAATGGATATGGGGTACATCGTACCCCTATCCATTCACCTGTAGGCAAAAAGTAAAAGTTAATAAACACACAACACAAGGCTTTTTAAAATATTTTATTATTCTGCTCCGGACGCCCCCCCTGTCTTCGTTATTAGCTCAATTACCAGGGGGGGCTTCTTCTTCCGCTCTCCGGGGGTCTTCTCCGCTCTCCGGGGGGGGTTTCTTCTTCCGCTCTCCGGGGGGGGGCTTCTCCGGACTCCGGGGGTCTTCTTCCATCTTCTCCCCTCTTCCGCTCTTGACTCGGCGAACCCCGGTTCTTCTGCAGCTCTCCGGTGCCTTCTTCTTCAGCGCTGGCTGCCTGCTATGTTTGTGTGTTAGCTCGATTTCAAACAGGCAGCCAGCGCGGTCTTCTGTGGCGTCAGGGTCTTCTCTTCCTTTCTTCCGATGTTGCCTCGTCGCCTCTTGTCGCTGTAATGATGGAAGCGCGCCTTGCATCCCATTTATATAGGCATCACCGTCCCATCATGCTCCGGTAGGTACCCACGTGGTGGGTGCACGTGGGTAGGCACCCACCACGTGGGTACCTGCCGGAGCATGATGGGACGGTGATGCCTATATAAATGTGATGCAAGGCGCGCTTCCATCATTACAGCGACAAGAGGCGACGAGGCAACATCGGAAGAAAGGAAGAGAAGACCCTGACGCCACAGAAGACCGCGCTGGCTGCCTGTTTGAAATCGAGCTAACACACAAACATAGCAGGCAGCCAGCGCTGAAGAAGAAGGCACCGGAGAGCTGCAGAAGAACCGGGGTTCGCCGAGTCAAGAGCGGAAGAGGGGAGAAGATGGAAGAAGACCCCCGGAGTCCGGAGAAGCCCCCCCCCGGAGAGCGGAAGAAGAAACCCCCCCCCGGAGAGCGGAGAAGACCCCCGGAGAGTGGAAGAAGAAGCCCCCCCTGGTAATTGAGCTAATAACGAAGACAGGGGGGGCGTCCGGAGCAGAATAATAAAATATTTTAAAAAGCCTTGTGTTGTGTGTTTATTAACTTTTACTTTTTGCCTCCAGGTGAATGGATAGGGGTACGATGTACCCCATATCCATTCACTTAGGGTGGGGGGCCGGTATCTGGGGGCCCCCTTATTAAAGGGGACTCCCAGATTCCGATAAGCCCCCGCCCGCATACCCCGACAACCAATGGCAAGGGTTGTCGGGAAGAGGTCCTGTCCTCATCAACATGGGGACAGGGTGCTCTGGGGTGGGGGGGCCCGCAGTGCGCCCCCCTGCCCCAGAGCACCCAACCCCCCCATGTTGAGGGCATGCGGCCTGGCACGGCTCAGGAGGGGGGGGGGCGCTCGCTCGTCCCCACTCCCTTCCTGGCTGGCCGGGTAGCGTGCTTTGGATACGGGTCTGGTATGGATTGTAGGGGACCCCCTACGTCGATTTTTCGGCGTAGGGGGGGTCCCCTTACAACCCATACCAGACCTAAGGGCCTGGTATGCTCCTGGGGGGGAACCCATGCCGGTTTTGTTTTTTACAAATTGACGTGGAGTTCTCCCTCGGGAAAGCATACCAAATGCCGTCGCTGGGATGGGCCTTTACAAGGTGTGACTAACTTTACACTTTGTAAAACGAGCCCTAATTTTACACTTGCAAAATAACACTTACGGCGCAAAAAGGAAGCTAGAAAGCTTTGTGGATCGCCTTAAGTGCTAATTTGCATACTAGCAACGGCATTTCGACTCGAAATGCCCCCAGCGGCGGATGCGGTACTGCATCCTAAAATTAGGCAGTGTAATTCAATTACACATGCCGGATCTTCTGTGTAACTTTGGAAAAAGCCTTTTGAGGATCGTTTCCAAAGTTACACACAGACTGAACAGCAGTTAAGTCGGAGTATCTCTTTTGAGGATAACCCCCTTAATGACCACATTTACAATTTAGATTAGTAGTATTTTGCTGTGCTGTTTTGACCTCGGCTTTAAATAAATTACAAAAAAAATGTGCTGATCTGGTATAAGCTGTTAAGTGACATCTTCCTGAAGTGATACATAATCATGTCAATACACAACAACACCAAACTTCAGACAAATCCTCCTTGTTTTATACAGTGTATATACAGGTGAAACTCGAAAAATTTGAATATCGTGCTAAAGTTCATTTATTTCACTAATGCAACTTAAAAGGAGAAACTAATATATGAGATAGACTCATTACATCCAAAGCAAGATAGTTCAAGCCGTGATTTGTCATAATTGTGATGAATATGGTTTACAGCTCATGAAAACCCCAAATCCACAATCTCAGAAAATTAGAATATTACATGCAATCAATAAAACAAGGAATGTACATAGAACAATATCGGACCTCTGAAAAGTATAAGCATGCATATGTACTCAGTACTTGGTTTGTGCCCCTTTTTCAGTAATTGCTGCCTCAATGCGGTGTGGCATGGAAGCTATCAGCCTGTGGCACTGCTGAGGTGTTATGGAAGACCAGGATGCTTCAATAGCGGCCTTCAGCTCTTCTGCATTGTTCCGTCTCTCATCTTTCTCTTGGCAATGCCCCATAGATTCTCTATCGGGTTCAGGTCAAGCGAGTTTGCTGGCCAATCAAGCACAGTAATCCCACAGTCATTGATCCAGGTTTTGGTGCTTTTGGCAGTGTGGGCAGGTGCCAAGTCCTGCTGGAAAATTAAGTCAGCATCCCCATAGAGCTTGTCTGTGGAAGGAAGCACAAAGTGCTCCAAAATCTCCTGGTAGATGGCTGCGTTGACCCTGGACTTAATGAAGCATGGTGGACCAACACCAGCAGATGACATGGCTCCCCAAATCAACACTGACTGTGGAAACTTCACACTGGACTTCAAGCATCTTGCAGTGTGTGCCTCTCCATTCTTCCTCCATACTCTGGGTCCTTGGTTTCCAAATGAGATGCAAAATTTACTCTCATCAGAAAAGAGGACTTTGGACCACTGAGCAACAGACCAGGTGTGTTTTTCTTTAGCCCAGGTAAGACGCTTCTGACGTTGTTTGTTGTTCAGGAGTGGCTTGACAAGAGGAATATGACATTTGAAGCCCATATCCAGGATCCGTCTGTGTGTGTTGCCTCTTGATGCACTGACCCCTGCCTCAGTCCACTCCTTGTGAAAGTCCCCAACACTTTTGAATGACCTCTTCCTGACAATCTTCTCCAGGCTGCGGTCTTTCCTGTTGCTTGTGCACATTTTCCTTACACTTTTCCCTTCCACATAACTTTCTATTAATGTGCTTTGATATAGCACTTTGGGAACATCCAACTTCTTTTGCAATTACCTTTTGAGGCTTTCCCTCCTTATGGAGGGTGTCAATGTTGGTTTTCTGCACAGCTGTCATGTCAGTAGTCTTTCCTATGATTGTGATTCCTACTGAACCAGACTGAGAGACCATTTAAAGCAGGGGTGTCATAGTCAATTTTATCGTGGGCCGCATCAGCATTTGTTGCCCTCAAAAAGACCAGTTTTATCTGTAACATTAGATGCCCAGTGCATCCCCTCACCTTACATTGGATGTCAAGAGCCACCCCACCATCAGAAGTTGAGTCCCCCACTCTCCCTAACATCACAGTGCACCCCCTTACCTTATGCTGCTGCTGTCCACATCAGTGCCTGACCTCACAAATGCGCTTCTGGAAAAATAGTCAAACATCTGTTAGTTTGTTAGTTCTGTTAGTTTCCTGGAGTAAAGTTACACTTTATAAAAGGTGCCTTAACTTTGCTCCAGCCATGTAAAGGTCAGCTAAAGCAACACCATTAAGGAAGAGCTGAGCACACACACACTTGCCGGACTACAATCTGTGTGCCAACATGCCAGGGGCATCCATGCTCATAACTATACTAGTGACTTTAGTAACCGAGGGTACCCCCTCTTCTGAGGAAACAGCAGTCAGGAGACGCCTCGCAGAATCCATCTTTGCACAGTAAACACACACATTAATCATGGCACAATGAGAATGCATGCATGCACACCCACTGTGGTCCCTAGCACAGACACATCACATGCACATCTAATTGGATTGGACCCTAGAAAACCACATGGTATTAGGGAGCAGTAACGCCACGCCACGGCTCCAATTATGTCACTGTGCATTCATACACCTTTCACACAGACCTGGGATCACTTCTCCCTGGTCCTGGGGATCCCTAATCCACCAAAACTGAGGGTGACACCCTTTTTCACCAGGAATGTCACCCCCACATTCATACATCATTCACACACATAAAACAAATCAGAATCACACAAAAAATTCAGAAAAAAATAAATAAAGAAAAGTACACCCAAAATCTCAATGGCGGCTGCGTGAGCTACGCCTGGGCCGGCCACGGGCACAGCCACTGGCCCTAAGGGGAGACTCATGGGGGGGAGGCAGGGGAAGGAGGAGCCTCATGGGGGGAGGCAGGGGGAAGGGGGAGCCTCCCCGGGTGGCTGCCCACCTGCTGGCCTGCCCTCCAAGGCCACAGCGATCCTGGTCAGGCCCAGAGTGAGGGCTGCCATATTGGCCTGGACAGCCTGGGTGTTGTCCTGGACAGCCTTGGTCAGGGCAGTCACCTCAAGGGCCACGCCTGTTGTGGCGGCCTGCAGCTCAGAAAAGCAATTTATAAAAGCTAAAGAATTTGTGCCCACCCCACTGACTGAATCATTGATGGAGGCCAGGCTCTCCTCCATCTGGGCCCAAGTCTGGGTGACCTGACCCAGATGTTGTGTCTGAAGAGCCTGGTCCCTCTGCAGATTTGCAGGCAGGAACTCGGCCACCCCCCTGGTCTTCTGAGTGGCCTTCCTGCCTGCAGTTGAGGCTTGTGGCCTGGGAGGAGGGGAGCCCCCTGGGGGGCAGCCCTGTTGGGGGAGGAGTGGGAGGGACTACCCCTGATGGTGGCATGACTGTCTCCAGATGAGGCTTGTGGCCTGGGAGCAGGGGATTCCCCTGGGGGGGCAGCCCTGTTGGGGGAGGAGTGGGAGGGACTACCCCTGATGGTGGCCTGACTGCTGTCAGGCGCAAGGGAATCCTGATCCCAACACAACATCACTTCTCGGGCAATCTCCATCCGGTCATCCTCAACCTCCCCCCCCTCATCCTCCTCCCCCTGAACCTCCTCGTTTTTGCATGTTGTTTCCTGCTTCTGTGATGTACAGAGCCACAGAGCCAATACAGGGCAGTGATGGTTTGAAAAACAAAACTGATTGGTGCTGTGGGGTTTTAGACCCACAGTAATTACACCTCCTTGATTAGTGACCACAGAGAGAAAGCTCCCAGTACTGTGGTCATCAGGAAACAGACAACCAGGAAGTGTGGAGATCAGAGAAGAATTACAGCAACTTGAGAGCAAAAACGAACAATGATGACATGAAAACAGCAGTGCATTAAGGTAAGGGAAGCTATTAAGAACAAAAAAAAAATTTCCTTTACAAACCCTTTAACTGTATTTTAGGCCCAAAATGTTTATTACTATAATAGCATCATATATTTGACCGCATTATTTCTTTCATCTTTATAGCAATTCTTAAAGTTCCTAGTTAATGAGCTAAATTGACAGTACAATATGGTAAGCTGGCAGCTAGAATATTCTTCTGTTGCATGCAGGAGTGAAAAGATATAATGTATTTTTATTTGACATTTAGTTGGAATGAGGACAAAATTGTGTGTAAAAAGGACACAACAGAAATAATGTTAAAAAGTTGGGACTAGTATGCTCTCTTATTCTGAGAATCAATACTGCGGAAATTCAAGTGTGACCTTGTTGTGGACAATGACAAAAACAAAAATTAATTGAATACATAAACACCGTAGGAAAAGAGAGATGTTACTCAATCCTCATTGAATCAAATTTCTGGCTTTGGTCAGGAAATGTAACTTAAATGTTGTAATAAATGAAGCAATATGTAGCAATACTAGCGGCCTCATCCATCAATGTGCACAAAATTCTAACTATATTGTCCCAAAGGAACCAATCAGATATAAACATACAGTACATTAGAAAATTACTTATGGAGGTTAAAATATGAATGTTATTACTGGCTATAGAACAAAAAAGACAGGTTTTATGTTATTGTAGTTATACAATTAGTTATTGACCTATATATGAATTCAATTACTAAAATGTTTGTATTGTATGTTAAAGCTGAACTGCAGGCACAAATACTTTCATTAAAATGTAGTCTTAATAACCATAAAGGAAATAAATTCACTTTGCGTGCCACAGATGATTTTGCTAACCCAGTTATTTCCTTGTAACAGTGGCACCATCACCAGGGGGGCACATCAGCTTCACCCACTACAGGTTGTCTGCAGAAAACTACAGGAGGGGGCGGACACAAGACCAGTCACCCTGCACAAGGAGAAAGGGCAGCAGTGACCGGTCTTTATTATAGAAAGCTTCCACGCAGAGGCAAAGTTTAATAAGGAAACTTGAGCAGCAAGTGTTCATTTTTGTACAGGGACATGAGCATATGAGCTTAACAAGACACGCAAGGACAAGAATGTGTAAATGAGCATGCATGAACAATGGCGCACATATGTAAACACAGGTGTGCCCAGATTCTGGCTGTCCCATAACCTATTTAAACCTAAGGTCTGCTTTACGTTATTGCTAGGTTTTTTTTTCACTGATCCCTGTCTTCTGTGTTCCTAAAAACCTGCCGATCTTGCCACTGACCCAGCTACGTCTGATGCTTCTCTTCAGAATTCCATTACCTGATATGTCTGCTGCTTATCTGTGTTACCCTAGCCTGGACTTCTGACCAAGGCTCTACCTCCTGACTTTGTACCTTGTTGCTAGCATGTTGCTGCCTGTCTGTCCCCAACATTGAACCTGATCCTGATGCTGTACTTATCTGTACTGTGTTCCTGATAAACCAATTTACTGAAGTAGTGGGCAATATGTAATAGAGCTTTTCACTATCTGCCTGACTGCATGAATTGACTCCATGCTGCCACCTGGTGGATCCCTGTGATTCCAAATTCAAGTTCACTGATCCAGCTTTCTGGCACCTGTGCACTTCTACTGCCCTAGAAGTCCCTATCTTCACCACTAGGGGTGCTTCAACAGGTATTGTGGAGGGGTCCACCCTTGTCATCTCAGGCTCAACAGTCAGGTACGTGGCAGCTGGACTACTGCATAGATCTGAAAGAAATACACAAAGATTCAAATCAGAATACCAATGCCTCTTATTTAGACAATATTATGTATCCCAAAGTTCAACTCTAATGTCATCTTAAAGGTAATTTGTATTTGATTTCAAATATGCAGCGTTTATAGGGTGACAATGTTCTAAACCTGCCTTCTAATGGTGCTCCTAAATTTTCACCCTGTCACATGGGCTATCAATAGAGAATACAAGACACACAAGCATGGCCTACTGTTGTCAGCATCAGGAAACACACACTGAGAAATGCCATGCACACAACTGTCCAAGAGGGTAACATCCATCATCTTGAAGAGCACAGTTTTTACTTGTTTTACAGTACAAGGACTTTGCCATGTCCCAAAAACAGCTGTGCTCCTGATAAACCAATTTACTGAAGTAGTGGGCAACAAGTAATGCCTTGCACACACGATCGGACCTTTGTCCAACCAAATTCAAAGAAATAACAGAAACTCAGATTATTCATTCCCCAACCACTGCTGGTGTATGAGGTACTAACTGTATGTGGCCAGAGGTTCGGGGGCGCTGGTGTAGGCAGAACTGTATGTGGCCAGAGGTGCATGGGTGCTGGTGGCTCCCATCACTTCCTGGAGAACTCAGAGATGCTCAGAGACAGTTGGAGACACTTTTGGGTGCTCGGATGCACGCTACGCCCGCCCCACCCAGCTGGGAGTGTCTCTGAGTGTCTCCAAGTTTTCCACAAAGCACTGGAAGCCACCAGCGCCCCCAGGCCTCTGGCCACATGCAGTACTGCATACACCAGCGGCTTTACTACATCGATTGTACTGCTCGTATATCAAGTCAGTGCACACATATCATGTAAAAAAAAAATTATGTTGCTCATCTTTCAAAACGCTCGTATACCACCTTACTCGTAATCCAATGTATTACTGTATTTCATTTTTTGATTAAAATGCAATTGTAGTTTTAGTCATATTTTAGTCATCTGAATTGTTTTAGTTGTAGTTGTATTTTAGTCAACTAAAATATCCAGTACATTTTAGTCTACTAAAATTCCCTACATTTACGTTGGTTAAAATTGAATGGGTTTAGTTAAATTGTAATGCATTATTTAAGCATTTCTCTAAAATGTAACTCATTGGGCCAGATTCTCATACATTAGCGTTGCTCCTGGGCAGCGTAATGTATGAGCTCTACGTTACACCGCCGCAGGTCTACAGGTTTACATCCTGATTCTCAGAACACTTACCTGTAAACTTGCGGCGGTGTAGCGTTAGATTGCTCGTCGCAAGCCCGCCCAATTCAAATGGGGAGGGCACCATTTAAATTAGGCGCGCTCCCGCGCCGAGCGTACTGCGCATGCTCCGTCGGGTAAATTACCCGACGTGCATTGCGCTAAATGACGTCGCCCCGACGTCATTTGCCTAGATGTATACGTAAATGGCGTCCAGCGCCATTCACGGACGTCTTACGCAAACGACGTATTTTTTTTGGAATTCGACGCGGGAACGACGGCCATCGTTAACATTGGTTGCGCCTGCTAATTAGCAGGGGCAACCTTACGCGTCGGGTACGCTACGCAAACGACGTTAATTCGCTGCGTCGACCTCGCGTATGTTCGTGAATCGCCGTACTTACCTAATTTGCATAGACGACGGGGAAAAGCGACGATGCGACACCTAGCGGCGGGAAAAAAAATTACTTTTAAGATCTGACAGCGTAACAGCCTTACGCTTGTCAGATCTAATGGGTACCTATGCGCAACTGATTCTGAGAATCAGTCGCATAGATACCCGGGGCCAGATGAGGTGTTACGACGGCGCTAATGGTGTTGCGCCGTCGTAACGCCTTTGAGAATCTGGCCCATTATATTCTCCTGTTATTTAGGCATTTCCCTAGAATGGCCAAACTTTTTTTATACTACTGGGGTAAAAATCGAATATGTTATTATTTATGGTATTAAGGTTTGAACATGCACTACAGACATAGATTTAGCCATTGTGATATACCGTGTATCGTCTTTATAAATAAAACTAAGTCTCATAAACAAACACAAATATTGCTTTTTAACAGACGGAAGTACAACTTTAAACTATATAAAAAAACTGTAAACTCTATTGGCTATTGCCATTGCACATATTACCAGAATATGTTACCATCATTAAATATAAAAGCTCAGTAGATGCAATTACTTATTCGTATGTGGTAGGTAATGAATGCAGTGTTCATTTTTAGTTTTAGTCATAGTCTTTTGACTAAAATGCCATTCTAGTTTTTGTTGTATTTTAGTCATCTGAATTGTTTTAGTTTTAGTTGTACTTTAGTCAACTAAAATACCGTATTTTCCGGCGTATAAGACGACTTTTTACACCGGAATTTCACAGCCAAAATCCGGGGGTCGTCTTATACGCCGGGTATAGCAGCTGCTCGATCGATATCAGCTGCCGGGTGCTCTGTACGGCTTCATGTATTCTGTGTATGCGCCGCTTAGCCAATCCCGATGCACTGTGTGATGACAGAGCATGCTAAGCCTGCTCGGATTGGAGTAACGACCTCTGCCAATCCGAGCAGGCTACATTTATGTAGCCTGCTCGGATTGGCAGGGGTTGTTATCCAATCCGAGCAGGCTTAGCATGCTCTGTCATCAACACAGTGCATCGGGATTGGCTGAGCGCGCATTTACAGAATACATGCAGCCGTACAGAGCACCCGGCAGCTGAGCTGATATCGATCGAGCATAGGGATTGGCTGAGCGCGGCGCGCATATACAAACTACATACAGCTGTACAGAGCACCCGGCGGGCTGCGGCTTCTTCATTACTTCCACACAAGGGGGTCGTCTAATACGGTGAGTAGACTACAAAACCACCGTTTTTAGCAGCATGTTAGGGGGTCGTCTTATATGCCAAGTCGTCTTATACGCCGGCAAATACGGTAGTGTTAATTTAGTAGACGAAAATATTTTCGACAACGAAATTAACAGCGGAGAAGATAAAATATGAAGCACAGTACAGGTGTAACATATGTCAACATCAGCATGAGGTTCCAGGTAACAGGACCCTTTTGAAGTTGTTATATTACCAAGATGTCTATATTTCTCAAGGTACAAGAAAAATATAAAATAATCATATATATTGAAATAAAGGAGATGGATTATCAAGTGCACTTGTAACAATATGATTTTTTAGTTTTTTTTGTGCCCATGACAATGTAATGATCTCTTGTGTAACACATGGCCAAGGGTTAGAACTTGGAGGAGAGAAAGAATGAAATGGGGAGTGGCAAAATTATGGTTTTAGTATGTAGCGCCCCCTTACTTTCAGTATGGGCACTACGCTAAAGTTAGTGGGGGAATGGGAGAGTTATTTTGCTCCCATTCATAATTTGTTAAATTTTAGGCTGCTGTCCTTTTTCAAAACTGTCCTGTAGGTCAGTCTGCGCTCCAGGGATGCGATCCCATCCCTGGGCGACAGTTGGCTCTAGAGGGGTTCTGGCAGAGCCACTTTTCCCCAGCAGCCAATTAGAGGAGTTTTCCCTCGCGGAGCATGCTGGGGGAGAGTATATCTGTGGCGGACGCCATTTTTGATGGTCTTCGCGGGTTCCTGGTTCCAGGTGCGGCACCCACCTTCAGGGTGTGCGCACATCGCGGGCCCCACCACTATGGCCTACCTGGCCTGGGGTCACGCGCTATGCGGAGTTCCAGAATCTGGGCCCTCCTGGCCTGGAGTGACTGATGCTACTAAGGGGCCCCAGTGACTTACTGGGTCCCCCTTCTACTGAGGAGATCCCGGGCTGTGTGCTGCACGGTGGGGGATCGGCTTGAGGAGAACCCGGAGGCAGGTTATCCAAAAGGGCTTGAACAAACCATCGGGGATCTGGTGACCGGAGCACTGACAGGTACACTTCAACTGTCAACTGGTGACCCTGGCGCAAATTTACTGGGAGGATACGCTCATCTATTTAGCTCATCCAAGTTCTAAGCCTGTGGCAGAGGCCCACCAGAGCCGGGTCTGTGGCAGAGACCTGTTCCCCCCAGCCACCTAAAGTGACACTTTGGCTACCAGGCTCGTGGCAGGAGTCTGTCCGGGGGCACTTCACCCACTCTGGCTAGAGTGGCGACGAACTGTATCTACTACTACTGAGAGCAGGATTGCCCTCTTCATATCCAGGCCTGATACTGCAAAGTTCTCTTGCTTCATTAACCTTTTCTCTCTACCTCATGTTGATGTTGGTCATGTTGGGCCGGAAATAAAGCATTCAGAAAACCTTTATTTGATGACTGGACATTCGCTTATTAATCTACTCATCAACTTCACCCCTAGACAACGGTAGGAGGTAACTTAATACGCAGATCCCAAAACAACCAGCAGGTCCTGCGGGGGTAGCGCTACAAGTAGAGAAAGGGTGGTGTAGAATAGGGGGAAGAGGGGAAAGATTGGTGCAGAGGAAGTAGGAAGGATAGTATAAGAGGTCTCACTGCCAGCATCACCATTGTGGATTTAGGTAGTTGGTTAAATAATTCCTGTGAGTTCTCCAGGATATTTCAAGTGGCCCAAATCTTAGTGTTGGAGTTCTGATTATCATTTTCTGGGCTAGTCTGAGTTCTATTTCGGAGATGAAGTCTAATTCAAGAACCCACTCTGAAAATGTGAATGTTTGTGATAAGCACCAGTAAAAAGGGATCCCAAAGTGTGCAGTAATAAGGAAATGTTGCAGAATTCCCTATTTGGCAAATCTAATGTAAATCTAATGGTAAAAGTTAAACAATCCCAAGACTTTATGGCTTTTAAACATATTGTAATGCGTGTATATTTGAAATCTAGAATTACTTGAACATGGGAATATTCAATATTTGCAGTTAGAACTGGCCAGTTATACCAGCTATACCTATATATTTCTTCTTGTTGTTATTATACAGGACTTATATAGTGCCAACAGTTTGCACAACTGTTTACAATATATACAGTATCTCACAAAAGTGAGTACACCCCTCACATTTTTCTAAATATTTTATTATAGCTTTTCAACACTGAAGAAATTACACTTTTCTACAATGTAAAGTAGTGAGTGTACAGCTTGTATAACAGTGTAAATTTGTTGTCCCCTCAAAATAACTCAACACACAGCCATTAATGTCTAAACCGCTGGCAACAAAAGTGAGTACACCCCTAAGTGAAAATTTCCAAATTGGGCCCAATTAGCAATTTTTTCTCCCCAGTGTCACATGACTCATTAGTGTTACAAGGTCTCAGGTGTGAATGAGGAGCAGGTGTGTTAAATTTGGTGTTATCGCTATCACTCTCTCATACTGGTCACTGAAAGTTCAACATGGCACCTCATGGCAAAGAACTCTGAGGATCTGAAAAAATAATTGTTGCTCTACATAAAGATGGCCTAGGCTATAAAAAGGTTGCCAAGACCCTGAAACTGAGCTCCGGCACGGTGGCCAAGACCATACTGCGATTTAACAGGACAAGTTCCACTCAGAACAGGCCTCGCCATGGTCAACCAAAAAACTTGAGTGCACATGCTCAGTGTCATATGCAGAGGTTTCTTTGGGAAATAGATGTATGAGTGCTGCCAGCATTGTTGCAGAGGTTGAAGGGGTGGGGGGGTCAGTCTGTCAGTGCTCAGACGATATGCCACACACTGCATCAAATTGGTCTGCATGGCTGTCGTCCCAGAAGAAAGCCTCTTCTAAAGATGATGCACAAAAAAGCTTGCAAACAGTTTGCTGAAGACAAGCAGACTAAGGAAATTGATTACTGGAACCATGTCCTGTGGTCTGATAAGACCAAGATAAACGTATTTGGTTCAAATGGTGTCAAGCGTGTGTGGCGGCAACCAGGTGAGGAGTACAAAGACAAGTGTGTCTTGTCTACAGTCAAGCATGGTGGTGGGAGTGTCATGGTCTAGAGCTGCATGAGTGCTGCCCGCAATGGGGAGCTACAGTTCGTTGAGGGAACCATGAATTGCAACATGTACTGTGACATACTAAAGCAGAGCGTGATCCCCTCCCTTTGTAGACTGGGCCGCAGGGCAGCATTCCAACAAGATAATGACCCCATACACACCTCGAAGACGACCACTGCCTTGTTAAAGAAGCGGGGGGTAAAGGTGATGGACTGGTCAAGCATCTCCCCAGATCTAAAACCTATTGGGCATCCTCAAACGGAAGGTGGAGGAGCGCAAGGTCTCTAACATCCACCAGCTCCGTGATGTTGTCATTGAGGAGTGGAAGAGGACTGCAGTGGCAACCTCTGAAGCTCTAGGGCACTCCATGTCAGAGAGGTTTAAGGCAGTGCTCGAAAATAATGGTGGCCACACAAAATATTGACACTTTGGGCCTAATTTGGACATTTTCACTTAAGGGTGTACTCACTTTTGTTGCCAGCAGTTTAGACATTAAAGGCTGTGTGTTGAGTTATTTTGAGGGGACAGAACATTTACACTGTTATACAAGCTGTACTACTTTATATTGTAGCAAAGTGTAATTTCTTCGGTGTTGTCACATGAAAAGTTATAATAAAATATTTACAAAAATGTCAGGGCTTTACTCATATCTTTTATGAGATATGTATATACTGTATATAATATATATATATATATATATATATATATATATATATATATATATATATATAGATAGATAGATAGATAGATAGATAGATAGATAGATAGATAGATAGATAGATAGATAGATAGATAGATAGATAGATAGATAGATAGATAGATAGATATAAATATATATAAGATATTTTTAGAGAAGAATGAATATACGTTTTTCTCAAAACATATACACACAGGTCAGTAGTAATTAAAAGCAGATTTTCATATGTGATTTTTTACATAACAGTATCGTTTGACAGGAAGTGTTTAAAACAGAGGATGATGAGACTTTTATTGCTCCCATAAAGGTGTATTCAGTTTCAACCAGAGAAGCAAACAGCAATTTACTGCTTATTCCCAATCCTATTCATTTCTCTATCAGGAGGTCCACACTGTAGGGACACTGCTTTTTCAAAGCAAAACTACAATTTATAAGGCTTTCATCCATCCTTCTACACTGAGTTTTACAACCCTGCGTTAATTACATCAAAGCTCTTTCAATGGCTAGGTACTACAATGAGGTATTCACAAACACCGTCCATTTAATTGAGGAAATTAAATCCATATTCCATATCCATGCATATTGTTCTGCTTTTTATTGCCATGGTGGTCAATTTTCACTTTCCAGATAAGTGTAAGGTGTTATACTAATTTACTGCTTAGTGATGGGCAGACCTAGAACATAAACCTTGCATCCTGTCAGCATTTATGGAAAGTATATATAAAGAAGGATTTGTGGGACTTTTGAGGCGCAAAACACAAAAGATTTCGAAAAATAGAAAATATATTTTGATAAAAATTCATACGTGAAAGCATAAAATATTCACAGATAGATCAGTAACAAATATACCAACAGTAATGCCCTGTACACACGATCGGTCCATTCGATGAAAACGGTCTGATGGATTTTTCCATCAGTTATCCGATGAAGCTGACTGATGGTCAGTCGTGCCTACACACCATCAGTTAAAAAACCGATCGTGTCAGAACGCGGTGACGTAAAACACAACGATGTGCTGAAAAAAATGAAGTTCAATGCTTCCAAGCATGCGTCGACTTGATTCTGAGCATGCGTGGATTTTTAACCGATGGACGTGCCTACAGACGAACGTTTTTTTCTATAGATTTTTTATCCATCAGATAATTTTAAAACAAGTTCCTAATTTTTTAACCGATGGATAAATAACCGATGGGGCCCACACCCGATCGGTTTAGTCTGATGAAAACAGTCCATCAGACCGTTTTCATCAGACAACAAGTGCACATCTGATTTGTCTCTACATGTTTTCGCCTTTTACGGCTTCTTCAGGAAATCTTTTACAATTGGCACTGTACAGGGTGTGCAGAATTATTAGGCAAGTTGTATTTTTGAAGATTAATTTTATTATTGAACAACAACCATGTTCTCAATGAACCCAAAAAACTCATTAATATCAAAGCTGAATATTTTTGGAAGTAGTTTTTAGTTTGTTTTTAGTTTTAGCTTTTTTAGGGGGATATCTGTGTGTGCAGGTGACTATTACTGTGCATAATTATTAGGCAACTTAACATAAAAAAAATATATACCCATTTCAATTATTTATTTTTACCAGTGAAACCAATATAACATCTCAACATTCACAAATATACATTTCTGACATTCAAAAACAAAACAAAAACAAATCAGTGACCAATATAGCCACCTTTCTTTGCAAGGACACTCAAAAGCCTGCCATCCATGGATTCTGTCAGTGTTTTGATCTGTTCACCATCAACATTGCGTGCAGCAGCAACCACAGCCTCCCAGACGCTGTTCAGAGAGGTGTACTGTTTTCCCTCCTTGTAAATCTCACATTTGATGATGGACCACAGGTTCTCAATGGGGTTCAGATCAGGTGAACAAGGAGGCCATGTCATTAGTTTTTCTTCTTTTATACCCTTTCTTGCCAGCCACGCTGTGGAGTACTTGGACGCGTGTGATGGAGCATTGTCCTGCATGAAAATCATGTTTTTCTTGAAGGATGCAGACTTCTTCCTGTACCACTGCTTGAAGAAGGTGTCTTCCAGAAACTGGCAGTAGGACTGGGAGTTGAGCTTGACTCCATCCTCAACCCGAAAAGGCCCCACAAGCTCATCTTTGATGATACCAGCCCAAACCAGTACTCCACCTCCACCTTGCTGGCGTCTGAGTAGGACTGGAGCTCTCTGCCCTTTACCAATCCAGCCACGGGCCCATCCATCTGGCCCATCAAGACTCACTCTCATTTCATCAGTCCATAAAACCTTAGAAAAATCAGTCTTTAGATATTTCTTGGCCCAGTCTTGACGTTTCAGCTTGTGTGTCTTGTTCAGTGGTGGTCGTCTTTCAGCCTTTCTTACCTTGGCCATGTCTCTGGGTATTGCACACCTTGTGCTTTTGGGCACTCCAGTGATGTTGCAGCTCTGAAATATGGCCAAACTGGTGGCAAGTGGCATCTTGGCAGTTGCACGCTTGACTTTTCTCAGTTCATGGGCAGTTATTGTGCGCCTTGGTTTTTCCACACGCTTCTTGCGACCCTGTTGACTATTTTGAATGAAACGCTTGATTGTTCGATGATCACGCTTCAGAAGCTTTGCAATTTTAAGAGTGCTGCATCCCTCTGCAAGATATCTCACTATTTTTGACTTTTCTGAGACTGTCAAGTCCTTCTTTTGACCCATTTTGCCAAAGGAAAGGAAGTTGACTAATAATTATGCACACCTGATATAGGGTGTTGATGTCATTAGACCACACCCCTTCTCATTACAGAGATGCACATCACCTAATATGCTTAATTGGTAGTAGGCTTTCGAGCCTATACAGCTTGGAGTAAGACAACATGCATAAAGAGGATGATGTGGTCAAAATACTAATTTGCCTAATAATTCTGCACTCCCTGTATAGGAACTGATCACTACAATAGAAAAAATACATATTACACATCAAACAAAATATAAATAAACAATTTTATATATAGTTACATCTAGGACTATAAACAATAAGGAACAAAGTAGATGCACTGACCCTGGTACTAACCTGTGTGTTCAAGATAAAAACCTCTACTAATTGTGGAAGGGTGTATAGGACCATTGGGAGTATCATAGAGAGGGGATATAGACTGGAAGGATCTATGTGTGCATTTGTATTTAATGCAAATATACATATTTCAATTGGTACCTCATTAGAAAACCAAAAGAGAAGAGGGAAAAGGAAGGAAATTCTCAAAGCAAAGCCTACCTTTATATTACTCATGCTCCATATGAACTCGGGACACCCAAAAAAGGAGAAGGGGATTCTTTCAAAAACTCCATTACAAAAAAAGAAAATTGTCCTCAAAGGCTAATTGCCGAGATGTTTTGGGATTCGCTTAAAATAAACAAAGTCTAGACTTATACAATGAATAGGTAAGAATCGTAGGGAGAGACAGAGTAAATCCTTTAACCACTTCCATACAGGGCATTTTCACCCCCTTCCTGCCCAGACCAATTTTTAGTTTTCAGTGCTGTCGCATTTTGAATGACAATTGCGCGGTCATGCAACACTGTACCCAAATGACATTTTTATGTTTTTTTCCCCACAAATAGAGCTTTCGTTTGGTGGTATTTGATCACCTTTGCGGATTAAATTTTTTGCGCTATAAACAAAAGAAGAGCGACAATTTTGAAAAAAATAAAAATAAATAACGATTTTCAGGCCGATACGTATTCTCCTACATATTTTTGGTAAAAAAAACAAAAAAAAACGCAATAAGCATTTATTGATTGGTTTACGCAAAAGTTATAGCGTCTACAAAATAGGGGATAGTTTTATAGGATTTTTTTTTTTACTAGTAATGGCGGCAATCTGCGATTTTTATTTTGACCGTGACATTGCGGCGGATATATCAGACACTTTTGACAAGTTTTTGGGACCATTCACATTTATACAGCGATTAGTGCTATAAAACTGCACTGATTACTGTGCAAATGTGACTGGCAGGGAAGGGGTTAACACTAGGGGGCGCTGAAGGGGTTAATATGTTCCCTAAAGTGTGTTCTAACTGTAGGGGGGAGGGGACTCACAAGGGGAGGAGACCGATGTGTGTTCCTCTGTACTGGGGACACACATTGGTCTCCTCACCGCTGACAGGACATGGATCCTGGTCCGGCCTGATTGTGGGCAATCGGGGGTGCCTGGCAGACATCGCGGCCGCCGGGCACGCACACTGGGACCCGAACAATGCAGCGGGGGCGCGCACTTGACGCCGGCGGCGCGCGCGCCCCCTAGCCATAATTTGACGTCCACCCGGAGGGAGGGAGGGTTCACGCCGACATCATTTTACAATGGTAGGAAAAGGGTTAAATACCTAATAACCGGAGCACTTCACAGGTTCCTTCCTTCCTCGGCCCGAGCATCACAACAAGTGATGATTTCCTCCTTATTGTTGTGAGCTGGCTAATGCAGTGGTCCCCAACTCCCAGGCTGCAGACCGGTACCAGTCTGTGGCCTGTGGATGACCGAGCCTCACAGCCGGAGGCAAGCAGTAACCATGGTCCGGACATGGCAAACACAGACTGCGGTCACTGCTCACCTCCTGCTATGCAGCCATGCTTGTGTTTCTTCTCCCGGTTCTCCCGCCCCGTCAAGAGCTGGCTAATGCAGGGGTCCCCAACTCCCATGCCGCAGACCGGTACCAGTCTGTGGCCTGTTGATGACCGAGCCTCACAGCGGGAGGTAAGCAGTAACCATGGTCCGGACAGGGAAAACACAGACTGCGGTCGCTGCTCACCTCCTGCTTGTGTTTCCTCTCCCGGTTCTCCTGCCCTGTCAACAATATCATCCTATCAGCAGAGCAGGGAGTGGAAGGAGCTGGAGATCTGCACAGAGTGTGGGAGTCTTTTCATATTAACAATCATTAACAAGGTAATCACCCGCTGTGAATATGATCGAGATTACTGCTCAGTCTAAAATGCCTGGGCCTATATTTTGTCTAGGTCTGGGCCTGATCTTTTCCCTCCACTCTTCCAGTGTTTAGAGTTTTCAGCCATCATGATCAGCAGGGCCACAATGACACCTGCACAGGAAACAAATGCTGACATGCAGGAAGAAGGATTTATGACAAAAGAGAGATACTGGGGTTGATTTAATAACTACTTCCTGGCCGCGATATATAGCCAAAAGCAACTGCAGTGTGGCTATCCAGTTCTGGGAGGGCGTCCATGGACGTTCTCCCAGAACCATACCCCTTTTGGATAAAGCTGATTACAGATTGCGCTAAAGGGCTATTTACAGCGGCCCTTTACTATGTGATCCGCTGTGCCCAATCACAGCTGATAACATATAAACAAACTTGCCGGTTATCGGTATTCCTTTCCTCCCACGCTGTCACAGCATGAGGTAAGGAGAGCCGGTAACTGGCAATTCTGACAGGACAGATTTAAACTGATAATCAGGTTACTGATCATTGGTGCCCTGATTATCAGTGCAGTCTCAGCAGTGTCCATCAGTGCTGCCTATTAGTGTTGCCTATTAGTGTTCATCAGTGCCAACTATTAGTGCCAGTGCATGAAAACAGATTGTAGATTGACAATCAGCAGCAGGCCACACTTAGCCACGACCACTGATTTTTGGATTAGCAGGACTGACTCCTACTGAATCCCTCCCACTTTTGGCTGCAGTGCCTTGGAAGGAGGACCATGTGAGGCACAAATTAAGTACAATTTTTTATTTAATTTATGAGTCTTTTGCATCACATAGTAACTAGAGGGTTTATCCTCTATATATAGAGTACAGACCAAAAGTTTGGACACACTTTCTCATTCAAAGAGTTTCCTTTATTTTCATGACTATGAAAATTGTAGATTCACACTGAAGGCATCAAAAATATGAATTAACACATGTGGAATTATACATAACAAAAAAGTGTGAAACAACTGAAAATAGGAGAGGAAGCCACCAGAAGCCCTTTTTTAATTCTACTTTAAACCTAACCTTTGTTGGTTGCTGTTCTTTGTATTTTAGCATTGTCCTTTTGTACTGCATTACTGAACAAGCTGAGTTGTCTTACAGCATCGAAAAAGTGTGAGAAATCTACAATGCATATTAGTGCGCATTTATACGTATGTATAGCAGGTACAGTTTCTAACATTTGGTGAAATGTATTAATTGGACGCTGTTATATGCTGTATCTGGAAACAGACTTGAAATTTTAAATGTATTCATATAAAGGCACACCTAGGAAGTGTATCTTATTTCACCTGGATTCAATTTTCTTTTTAATAAAGCACAATGCGTTTTCATTTTGCTCCTGTCTTGTATATTTCTTTCATTTGTCATGAGCAATCTCTGTTTAATGAGAACAGTCTCACTTTTCTGGCCCTTTTACTATGGGTCAAGCATCCCATTTCATGCTTACTTGTGCTTTAATGTTGCCCTTTGAAAGATCAAGCACTTCAATTTTCTTTTATTTCATAGCTGATCTAAGGTTTCCTGCAGGACCATACCTGCCTGCCTTTCCCTTTGGGAACTCTGAGCCATGATTCACAAATAGGCCACAGCTGACACAACAAAAAAACATGAACTTCGCTAAATGTAATTTGTGAATCCGCTGTATCCTATTGCAGTTTATAAAATTAATACACTGAACTCTTTACAATCCTTCAACATAATTACATCTACTTCTACAATTACACTTTCCTATAAATTCAAGGCTGGGTTTCACTCAGGGGTCTGTTGGCACAGAAGTCTTATGTGCTCCCTGTTAGTGAGATGGGTTTCGGTGGCAAGAGCCCAGGTAGTTCTTTGCATGGGGTTTTCAGTGTGGAAAATAGTGTTTGGCCCCATACACACGGGAGAATTTATCCGCGAATACGGTCCAGCGGACCGTTTCCACGGATAAATCCTCTCAAAGATATCCGCTGATTTCGATGGGATGGAGTGTACACACCATCCCATTGAAATCCGCGCGGAAATCCTCTGGCGATGACGTGTCGCGCCGTTGCCGCGATTATGACGCGGCGACGGGCGCGACGCTGTCATATAAGGAATTCCACGCATGCGTCAAATCATTACGACGCGTGCGGGGAATCCCTTTGGACGGATGGATCCGGTAAGTCTGTACAGACGAGCGGATCCATCCGTTGGAATGGATTCCAGCAGATGGATATGTTGTGCAGCACAACAAATATTCGATCTGCTGGAATCCATTCCAGAGGAGATTTCTCCGCGGAAAGAGATCCGCTGGCGTGTACACACCATAGAATCTATCCGCAGAAACCCATTTGCTGGGATTTATCTGCGGATGGATTCTATCGTGTGTATGGGGCCTAAGAGATAAAGCGGTAATAAAACAAAACAAAAAAATACCTTTCCTCCTGCAAGGCAATGTCATATTGTGCTAGTATGCATCACAAACTAGCACATTATATGAAACTTACCTTAAAACAAGCCCTCCAGCAAAGCGCTATCATCGCTTCCATGTGCGCAGGAGTCACTGTTTATGGCACAGGAATCTAAAGGGACAGCACGGGTATGCCGTTCCTTCAGAGCGCATGTGCTGGTGACGTCGCCAGTGTGCATTTAGAAGGTATTTACAGTACCTACAGGTAAGCCTTAGTATAGGTTTACCTGTAGGTAAAACATAAACAAACCGCCTTTACTACCACTTTAAAGACTAAATTCACCTTTTTTTTCTAAATTACAGCTCCCCTATGTACCAATACAGGGGGTCCCCGACTTACGAACGCCCCGACTTACGACCAACTCCTACTTACGAACAGGATGTATCTCCCGTTCTGCGCATGCGTGGGCATTCGACGGAACATCGGAAAACATCGGAAAATTACGTAGTTGCCTCTCTGAGCATGCGGTTTCCGACTTACGAACATTTCAGACTTAGGGCCCTTTCAGACTTGCGGACCGTATGTCCGCTTTTTCATCCATCCGTTTGCGGATGAAAAAGGGACATACATTGGTCCCTATGTGATTTCAGGTGCCAGTGGATAAACATCCGCTGACACCTGTAATCACCCGCCTGCGCAAACAACCGATTTTGCAGACGGAAGAATGTCCTATTTTTTCTTCCGTCTGCGGATCGGATTGGATGAACACGGACACACGGTCCGTGTTCATCCGATCCCCTCATAGGGGAGAGCGGAGAAAAAACAGGGCGGTCCCTGCACAGTGTGCGGGGACCACTCTGTCAGCCAACGGCTCAGCGGGGATATACGGAGCGATCCTCGCTGAGCTTACGGACACACGGAGGCGGATCATTACTGATCCGCCCCGTGTGAAAGGGCCCTTAAGAACAAACCTAAAGTCCCTTACTTGTTTGTAAGTCGGGGGAACCCCTGTATAGCATTAATGTACTTCTTTTGCAAAAATAAAACAGCTTTTCATTTATTCTACACATGCTAACCTCCCTCTCTTCATGGCTGTTCAGAAACACTTACCCATTACTTCTGCTTTACCTCCCGGACTGACTTTAGGTAGATGATGCAGGGTGTGTGCTAATAAGGTCAGCTGGCCAACTCCTTCCTGTGTAATGACTGAGGGACCTGCAGAATGCAGAGGCTCCGATTATCTATAAAACATTTAGCCCTGGTTCACATTGATGCTACTTTGAAATCACTTGAAGTAGCGCGATTCCAAACTAGCAAGGTCAGCGCAATTTCAGGTGCTACTTGGTAGACATCTGGGTGGCTTCATGCACAGATGTCTATTGAAGTCGCACCTGAAATTGGCAAAAGTAGTGCAGGAACTACTTTTGCAAATCGCTGCCGGGCCGCAAAATCAGTGTGGCACCGATTAGAATAGTGCCATTGCCTCCAATAGGTTGGGAGATGTCATGCGATTTGATCTCTCAAATCACATGACAAATTGCTCTAATGTGAACCTAGGCTAAACATTTGACCAATGCCCCCTTCCAAAATGACCAGACGACACATTTTATTTGGAGTCGAATGAACATAGCAGCCTTTTATTACAAACCATTAAATACAACATTCTCAAGAAAACAAGTTTAATGCATATAATACAGTCAATGCATAACAAATAAACCAACCTCAGCTTATGCCCGGTCTAAGGCTTTTGAAGGCCTATGTACTCACGATTAACTGGTTGTATCTGCCACCCAATCAAAGGCCCTTAGCCACAACTACACCAGCTCAGGGACAATTAACCAATTATGTACTACCAGATACAACCTAATTCATACCCCAATGTTACCACCATATTGTTAGGAAGGGACACCCATACCTCAGATGGGCCCAACCCACAATTTTCACAATTATTTAACCAGCACTGCCTTAAACGACCCAATAGACCCCCTGCCACAGCACACGAGCATGACACCTTACGCACATGTTGCACCTCAAACCGGAAAGCCCACTGAATACCCTCCTGCAATCCCAGACGTCATTAATCAATGCCAATGGCAGTCAGATGCACACCATCTCTTTTCAGATATCACCAGGTCTCATCCTCTAGCTCTTGATTTTGGACAAAAAAACCTGCTACCACCTAGTTCACCTTTATCCTGGCTTTGTTGATCTTTTCAACAAAGCGAACCATACACCACTCAGACCTGGCAACTATATCGGACCACATAACTTAGCCCGACACAACAGACAGCAAACCTTATAAGTTACAATAAATGAGGGGGCATATATTACCAAAATCTGACTGATTCCCACCTCCCAAAGTGATGAACAACCTGGTCATTAAGTCCCCATTGGACCGCTCCAATCCACATTGTCCCTCCAATCCAAAAGTAATGGGAAGAATGGTTGTCTGAACTCCAACCAGCGGACAACAGTCATTTCCTAAACACCACCCTAAACTGCAATCGAGACATTGTGGTCCCATCTGCATGCATAAAGAAAACTCCCAGAAGATTTGGCCCAAATTGTGAAAAAAAAACACAGCTCGGACAGGGCAAAGTGGAGACGGAACTACACACACAACTCAATCGAAGAACCTCTCCCCGACTGATCAGTGTTAGATTTTCTTAACAGTATGGTCAAACCACGCTCACCTCATTTTTGTTCCGGGTTACCAATTCCCCCACCCGAAAAGCCCCCAAAAAATCCAACACAAAGACGGTCCAGAATAAGGCAACCTCATAGGCATCTGCCACAGAGCGACCCTTACCATAATCCCGCATAGCCTGCCTGGCTAGAGCATCTCTGTGACCTGACAACTAAAACATGAAAGCCAGACTGGTTAACTGCTGAGACATAGCAAAGACGGACACACCTAATTCAAAATTCCTGCCAATAAAATAAAGCAACACGTGTACATCATCGTCCTCACGAGAACACCCCCCATCTTCACTCACCAGATCGCTCCATTCCTCCTACACTTTTATGAAGGAAGAGAAACTATTCAGGAAAAGTTGGAATCCCAGCAATCTTTTCACATCCCAAAGAAAAGTGGAAATTTGGAGAGAATGCCCCAGGAATTTTATGGACAAAGAGATAGTAAGCCAGGATACACAAAGAAAAAGTAACGTAGTACAAAAATCTGACAAATCTTATTGAGTACAAAAGTACCACAGATTACAAAAATATATGCAAAAAACACCTAAAAATAGTGAATAGAGCACATCCTAGATAATAAACAGCTCCTGTATGTTAAAGCACACCATGGTTCCAGACATAAAGTCGAATCAATGAGGTGTGGTAACCAAAGACCCCAACATGTTTCGGAAAACGGGGGGTTTAAGCGCATGCACTTCCTTCCTCAGGGGTTAAGAAAAGCACGCTGTTATATTTCTATTGAAGCAGAAACAGATAAATATATGAAAACATATTGTATGATACCGTGAAAACCGAGGGGAAAGCCGAGAACCCGGCAAGGAAAACTGCCATGGAGCTTTGGCCGGGAATCGCGGTCGTGTGTATGCTCCATGGGCACTGCCTCGCAGTATTTCCCATAGAGTATTAGTAAATCTGGCGGCAAAAAAGCCACCGGGAATCCCGACGGAAAAATAGAGAGCAGGTTCTCTGTTTTCCCGTCGGGATTCCTGTCTGTTTTCTGGCAGTAAAAAACGGTCGTGTGTATGAGGCTATCGTCCATAAAATCTCTGAGGCATTCTGTCCAAATTTCCACATTCCTACTACACTCTGCAGTATAAGGACCATGTTGACGCACATACTGAATGACGAACTGAGAACTTGGTAGCGGCAATGCAATGCTTCACAGACGCTTGGGACATGGAATTTCACGCTGCTCCATTTCCACTGCCAACTTACAGAATGTTTCCCACTGGAAACGAGACAAAGCATCAGCCATTGAGTTATCAACTCCTGGAACATGCCCAATTCCACGGACAGTACAATGGGGAAAACAGTTCCTGAACAGCCATCACCACAGTGTCGATGACAATACCCAGAAACCACAACTATGCACTAAACCAACCTCTCTCCATTCCAATGGCCAACCAACTCTCAGCACTTCAACAACCCCTGCAGTAGGTTCCATAACCAGCAGAACCTGCCACGTCAGTGAACAGTTCTAGATCAAAATTGGAAATGAACTGCTCCAGCCAAAGAGAGAGACCATTGTAAGAAATCAGAAATGAATCCCACACTCGTAAGTCCTCACGCTCATCCTGCCCCAGCCGAATATAAGGATGTGGCGTCTTAATGCCAGCTGTAGCAACTGTAGCAGCCGCCAGTCATCTACAAAAAACATGGCCCATGGTCATACTACAACAAGCAAAATTAAAATTGCCTAAGAGAGATTGCAAAGCAGAAAGTTATTTTTTTTTGCATTGCCTGTTGGCAGAAACTATCCCCGTCAGATCTTCAAGTTTGTCCAAAGGCAAATGACATTCCAATACCACAGTGTCGATGACAATACCCAGAAACCACAACTCAGTGGCCTCCATCTTGTCAGGGGCCAATGACACACCAAAAACCTGGAAAACATGTTGGACCGTGGCCAAAAGTGAGGTATAGATAGTACTTCTAGCAGATCCTATGTACAAGAAATCATTTGAGTCATGGATGACTGAATTAAGCCCGCAAACATCCCGAACCACCAATTCCAAAAAGGAACTAAACATTCCAAAAAAACAACAACAAATGGCACAGCCCATTGGAAAACATCTATCAACAAACTTCTTGCCCTTGTCATTTACACCCCAACAGATGGCAACATCTAGGATGTACCGACAACAAACAAAAGGCCGCCTCAATATCAGTCTTGGCCAACAATGTACTTTTGTCATACCTAGGAACCCAGGACATGCCATATCAAAAGAAGTATAGGACACCGGGCAAAGCTCTGGATCAATGGCATCACTGAACCCCCTTTAGGATGCGACAAGTGATGAATGAGGCGTAGCTTATTCTGTTATTTTTGGGGGATAATACCCAAAGGGGAAATATTGTCAGTGAATAAAAAGGGCCAGTCATGCGACCCAAAGCAACTACTTTGAAAAGTTTTCCTGAAAACGTCCACTGGATGACTGCAAGCTATCTGCCATAGGAGGAACTACCAGCAACTGGCAGGGTATCAAAAAAACCCTACGAGAAACCTAGCTGCAACACACATGACATTTTTGCAGTATTTGCCAGACATACCCCATCAACCCCCGGCGACTCCTTTGTCAGTCGCTTTGTCGTCCAAAGCTTTACTGGCTGCAATTATTGCAGATGCCGCCAGCCGTTGACCGGAGGAATCTGATGGTCCCACAACCGCACCAAGAGGGCAAGCTGAGGCCACAAATGGAACTCTGACCACCTGACCACTGACACTGGAGGTGGCAGCTTGTGCTGTGAACCATGCAGCTACCAACCCCAGATGTCACCCGAGCTTCACAGCACACTAGCACCTCCCTAAGACCTGCTAACAGGGTGTTTACAACACCATACACACCAGGGGCCCCCACCAAAGAAGGGACTGAGGACCCAACACTGCCCCCTGCACTCCCTCTCCTACTCCCACACTGGCTCTGTGAGGGATGGAGGAAGCCTCACCAGACGACGCCCGGCTCCTTCCATCCACAGCACACGTTTTGCCAAGCCAGGACACAGGGGGAAGCTGTCACCCACGTCTTCTGTCACTGGGGGCCCTGACCGCTCCTATAACAAATGCTCTGCCCCTCCCACTCCGGGCCGAACTAGAGACAGGCAGGGAGCCTGTATAGCCAGCTACACCATCCACACTGTGAGGTGTGAGTGCAGGAGAGTGGGTGCCACATGAAAAAACTGAAACCCTGGGTTTGCCATATAAGGGGATTTCTCCTGACTCGCACACCAGGGGAAGCAGGCATGCGCTTGGCTGGTGGGGTCAAAGGGTCCCTTGAGGGGCTCCCAGAATGCCACTGAACCTGAGATGTAATTTTAGAAATGAAGTACTCAGAAGGCATAGACTTCTTAGCATGTGAACAACTAGAAGAGGGTCCAGAATAGACCTGCCTGGGCTCCTGCAATAAGTCTGATAGTTTGTCTTGTAGCCACCCAGGGCTTCTGGCCACAGCCGCAGCTCTAAGCTGGGACAGCATGTTGTTCAAGTCACCCACCTTTTGTTCTTCCTACTACCCACTAAAGAACACACCCTCTGCTTTTAACTCTTCAATCTGCTAAGCAGACTGCATCATTCTTAACCTCCCTGGCGGTATGATTCTTTCAGATATTAGGTTCTGAATGCGGTACCATTATTTTGCATGGAAATTTGGGGTTTTAGATTGCAGGCCTGTAATTCTTAGGAATAACTCAACTAAATCTGTCCAAACCAGAGTCTAGTAGACGTCTCGGGTATGATAAAGTTTGAAACACAAAATCATAAATTATAATATAATAAATAATAACAAATAATAATTTAATAATAACAATACTTTTTATTCAATACATTTTAGTAAATAATATAATCAAAAACTCTGAAACAAGGGTGCAATATTAGTAGTCAGTAAACGTCTCGGGTATGGAAAATTTTAAAACATGGTACAGCACAAAATCCAACGTCACAGTCGGGACAATAGAAATGTTTTTTTTTTTCTGATTTTTCTTCTGGTGTCGTCACGCTTGGAGCAGCAAACCACACACATCCTTGTGGGTGCTGTTTTCTTTTCAGTGGGTGCAATGTGGTCCATAAAGTGACGACCAGTCAGTCGTTCAGGGTTCACAACACCAGAAGCCTGACGTCCAGATCGGTTTACAGCCGTTGGCTCTGACGCTTTAGAAAGATGAGTTCTGCAACCTTCCACACAAAGTCTGCATGGACCATAGGCCTATCACTCTTTTTTTTCAGAAGAATGAAGGCATTCCACAGGCACTGTTGCAGAAGATGCCTGAAGATTTTTTTATAATATTTATTTTGTTGCTTCCTCATGGCTGGATAAAGGGTCATGGCCTGGTCAGCTCTGTTCACACCTCCCATGGTGTTGTTGTAGTCCAACACAACCTGTGGCTTCATCACATCCTTTCCACCTTTGGTGTGTACCATTACGGTCGAGGTGTTATGAATGGTACTCATAAGGTACACGTCTTTTTTTTCCCGCCACTTCAGTGCCATAATTTTTCCTTTCTGCCAGGCAACTACTTCTCCTGCCCCTAGCTTTTTATTGGCAAAGGTTGACGGCATGTCACGCCGGTTAGGCCTCACGGTCCCATATGCGTCCGTCTTGTTCAGGAGAAGGAACTCATAGAGTTCTGGGGACGTATAAAAATTGTCTGTGGTGACACAGTAGCCCTGGTTCAGCAATGGCTCAATCAAAGAAAGAACCGAAGCGGTTGCCATTCCAAAACTGCTGAATCGCTGGCAGAATTTGGTCCCTTTCCCAGTGTACAGGACCGAATTCCAGATGTACCCAGAGCTGGATTCACATAGCATAAATGACTTTATGCAAAATCGAGCTCACTTTGATGTGATATATTGTATCCAGCTAAGTCTACCTTTGTAGGCCATAAGACTTTCGGCAATAGTTATGGCTCTCTCTGGAACATAGGTCTGCTGAAAATTGGTAAATCTCCCAATTGTTTTTCAGTTTTGGAGCTGGATGAGAACTCTCATCAAAGTCTTCATTATTTGCAAAGTGCAAATATTTCATAATTAACGAAAATGTATATTCCGACATTACAGTGCCCAAAAAAAAAAGTGGCCAGTAATTTGTTGGTTGTCCAGTACCATTTCTGCAGGGGTTTCCCCACAACTTCCTGTAAAATTATAAGGCCAAGAAACTTCCAGATGTCCTCTCTGGTTACTGGTTCCCATTTTCTGTGCCTTGAAAATCGCTGATGGGTAGCAGCTTGTTGCTCCTGGTAGCGATTTGTTTCCAAAAAAATGTTGGCGATAACTTCACCAGTCAAAAAGAGTTGGAGGTATGACTCAGCTCCAGGCCATTTACTTGACTTAAAGTCTGTCCAGGAAGTAAGGCAGAAGTAACAGATAAGTGTTTTTGAAAATCCATGAAGAGAAGGAGGTAAGCATGTGTAGAATAAATGGAAGGCTGTTTTTTTTTGCAAAAATAAGTACATTAACCAAATGTGTAACAACCTGTCTAACAAAATGTATTAATTTACTATATTGGGATTTAACAGAATCAGAACAGATGAAGTGCCTGAATTTCTATTATTGTTGGATCATTAAAAACTTTTAGCTGACTTTCAGCAATATTATAAGATCTAGATCTGACTTTTTCATCAGTATGGATGTCATTAGTATAATTAGTCAGCTGAAAATCTTTACCTTCTCAAGGACTGTACTAATAACTGTATCTACGTGTTAGAAATTGTCTTAAATATTCCAAGTGCCAAATGGCCTAAATATGCTTTCTCCTACAGAGGTTTAATAACGAAGACTACTTGGGAAATACCATGAGACAGCAACACATGGGGGTTATTTACTAAAGGCAAATCCACTTTGCACTGCAAGTGCAAACTACAAGTGCAAAGTGCACTTGAAATTGCACTGAAAGTGCACTTGGAAGTGCAGTCGCTGTAGATCCGAGGGGGACATGCAAGGAAAATAAAAAACAGCATTTTAGCTTGCACATGATTGGATGATAAAATCAGCAGAGCTTCCCCTCATTTCAGATCTACCTCTCCGATTTAAAGCGACTGCACTTCCAAGTGCACTTTCAGTGCAATTTCAAGTGCACTTTGCACTTGTAGTTTGCACTTGTAGTGCAAAGTGGATTTGTCTTTAGTAAATAACCCCCAATGTGTTGCTGTCTCATGGTAATTCCCAAGTAGTCTTCATTATTAAACCTATGTAGGAGAAAGCATATTTAGGCCAATTGGATTTGCCTTTCGTAAATAACCCCTATTGTCATTTGGTTATTAACCCTACACTGATTAATTATGATATTTACAATAGTTGCAAATATTGAGACATGTATGAGTAAACATTTGAATTGACAGAGGAATGGGGTGTATTCTGTCTATGACACAGAATGGGAGTTTATACGTCTGAGTGGAAGAATGAATAGTGCACTGTTTCTAGGATTGAATGGGGAGGATTGTGCCCATGAGGCAGAATGGGGACTTATGTGCTTATGAGGAAGATGAGGGAGTACTCCTCATATGATGCAAAATGGGAAAGATGAGGGAGTGCTCCTCGTAATGATGCAGAATGGGGAAGATGAGGGAGTTCTCCTCATATGATGCAGAATGGGGAAGATGAGGGAGTGCTCCTCATATGATGCAGAATGGGAAAGATGAGGGAGTGCTCCTCATATGATGCAGAATGGGAAAGATGAGGGAGTACTCCTCATATGATGCAGAATGGGAAAGATGAGGGAGTACTCCTCATATGATGCAGAATGGGAAAGATGAGGGAGTACTCCTCATATGATGCAGAATGGGAAAGATGAGGGAGTACTCCTCATATGATGCAGAATGGGAAAGATGAGGGAGTACTCCTCATATGATGCAGAATGGGAAAGATGAGGGAGTGCTCCTCATATGATGCAGAATGGGGAAGATGAGGGAGTGCTCCTCGTAATGATGCAGAATGGGGAAGATGAGGGAGTTCTCCTCATATGATGCAGAATGGGGAAGATGAGGGAGTGCTCCTCATATGATGCAGAATGGGAAAGATGATGGAGTGCTCCTCATATGATGCAGAATGGGAAAGATGAGGGAGTACTCCTCATATGATGCAGAATGGGAAAGATGAGGGAGTACTCCTCATATGATGCAGAATGGGAAAGATGAGGGAGTGCTCCTCATATGATGCAGAATGGGAAGTGCTCCCCCTATGAGCTTCTATGATGCAGAATGCAGAGTGCTCCCCATGTGATGCAGAGTAGGGTTAATTCTGTCTTTGAGACACTTATAGGCAGTGTGGGGAGTGATGGCATATCCTTGTATATTTACAGAGAGAAACAGAAGGCCATAAACAAGTCCAATTTCCCTCATCACATAACAGTATTTGTCAATCAGCAGTGGCTTTTAGCAGATGTAAAGCAGAATATAGCTTTCCTGTATTCAACATTTTTCTTCTGTAATGAAACAGGAAGATCATGTAATAATAGTAGAAAACCCAACTACTTTTATATTAAAATATATATTAATTTATCCCCACTGAACATTTATAAGCAACACCAATAGGAAGTGGCCACAAAATGCTGAAACAGTATATGGTTCTAATAGCAGTGGGACTCTGCAGTTGGCTTGTGTTCTCAAATAAGGTCTGTGATTTGAATGTTTCCAGTATCTGGAAGAGAACTGCAGACACTGGGGCCCGGATTCAGATAGGAGTTACGACAGCGTATCTCCGGATACGCCGTCGTAACTCTGAGTGTGCGGGGTGGTATCTATGTGCCTGATTCTTAGAATCAGTTACGCATAGATTTCCCTAAGATCCGACGGGCGTAAGTCTCTTACACCGTCGTATCTTAGTCTGCATATTTACGCTGGCCGCTAGGTGGCGCTTCCGTAGATTTACGCGAGGAATATGCAAATTAGGTAGATACGCCCATTCATAAACGTACGTCCACCCGGCGCATTTTTTTACATCGTTTACGTTAGGCTTTTTCCGGCGTAAAGTTACCCCTGCTATATGAGGCGTATCCTATGTTAAGGCCAGCGTCGAATTTTCCGTCGATTACGTCAGTTGCGTAAGTCGTTCGCGAATAGGGCTGGGCGTAATTTACGTTCACGTCAAAAGCATTCCCTTTTTGCGGGTTAATTTGGAGCATGTGCACTGGGATACGTTCACGGACGGCGCATGCCGTTAGCCAAAAACTTAATTTACGTCAGGTCAGCCTTCCTTACCATACAACACGCCCACTGCATGGAGAATTTGAATTCCGCGGGCTTACGCCGGACCACATACGCTACGCTGCCTTAACTTAGGGTGCAAGTTCTCATACGGAACTTGCGCCCTAAGTTATGGCGGCGTAACGTATCTGAGATACGTTACGCCCGCCGATAGATACGCAATTGTATCTGAATCCGGGTCTGGATGTCTATCTAGCTTAATCAGGCATTATATAACATCATAGTGTCTGTTATTAACCACTTGCTTACTGGGCACATATACCCCCCTCCTGCCCAGGTGAAATTTCAGCTTTCGGCACTGCATCGCTATAACTAACAATTGCGCGGTCGTGCGACGTGGCTCCCAAACAAAATTGACGTCCTTTTTTCCCCACAAGTAGAGCTTTCTTTTGGTGGTATTTGATCGCCTGTGCGGTTTTTATTTTTTGCGCTATAAACAAAAAAGTGAGACAATTTTGAAAAAAATACAATATTTTTTACTTCTTGCTATAATAAATATCCCAATTTAAAAAAAAAAAACATTTTTTTTTCTCAGTTTAGGCCGATACGTATTCTTCTACATATTTTTGGTAAAAAAAAAAAAAAATCGCAATAAGCGACTGGTTTGCGCAAAAGTTATAGCGCTTACAAAATAGGGGACAGAATTATTTTTTTTTAATTATTTTTTTTTAATAGAAATGGCGGCGATCTGCGATTTTTAATGGGACTGCGACGTTATGGCGGACACATCGGACACATTTTTGGCGCCATTCACATTTATACTGCGATCAGTGCTATAAATATGCACTAATTACAGTATAAATGTGACTGGCATTGAAGGGGTTAACACTAGGGGGTGAGGAAGGGGTTAAATGTATCCCTGCTTAGTGTTCTAACTGTGGGGGAGGGGGGTGACTGGGGGGGTGACCGATCTGTGTCTCTATGTACAAGAGACACAGATCCGTCTCCTCTCCAGAGACAGCACCGCTGTCTCTGTGTAAAACGGCAATGAGAGATGATCTCATATGTTTACATATGAGATCCTCTCTCATTGGCCGCACAGATCGCCTCGCGAACGGCCACTCTGATTGGCCGTTCGCGGCGATCTGTAATTGGCTGTGTCCGAGGGACACGGCCAACACAGATTTTCCCCGCAGCGCGCTCTGGAGCGCGCGCGGGGACCGCCCTAAGGGGCGGCCATCAATTGACGGCAGTTTGGAAATTGGGATCCGCACTGTAGCCGTCAATTGACGGCAGGCGGATCCCAAGTGGTTAAACACAAGCTGCTATGGATATTAATAGCAATCACAAACTAATGTAAAATCTCACAAAAAAGGTAACATTTTCAGACGTCACTTATCATACCTATGCCGCGTACACACGATTGGAATTGGAAATTGGAAAAGTTTGATGTGAGCTTTTGTGTGCAATTCCTACGCATGTTCAGAATCATTGAACTTAATTTGTCTCTGCTTGTCGTAGTGTTGTACGTCACTGCGTTCTTGACGTTCAGAATTTCAGACAACATTTGTGTGACCGTGTGTATGCAACACAAGTTTGAGCGAACATCCGTCTGAAAAAAATCTGATCGTGTGTACGCGGCATTACTGTGTTTTATTATTGTACCCTTGTGTTTGTATTTGTTTTTTTAATACTCTGCATTTCATAGTGGCTGTGTTGTCACCCAAAAGTGTGTACCTTCAATGGACTACAACAGGACAGCATCATCCACTGATAAGAACTTTCAACACCTCCCTCCCGTCCGCTCACCGCAGGTCCAGCTGATAGTGGTTTACAGGGGTCTAAAGGTTAAATATAGTGGCAGTTCCATCCCACATACTTACATTCCCTTTGCATGATCACATTTTTCAGGCCCCAGATATGGGAAGCATGTGACTCCTTTCCTTTGCTCCTACTTGATAGGTCTGGTGCTTGACAATTGGCTTATCATAAAGGAAGTCCTCAGCACTGTGTAAGCTCAATGTGGCGTCCTGGAACTTACATAGGCTGTCCTTTCCTCGCTCCCGTCAAAAGGAGAGGTGGGGGAATAATACAATGGTCATTTTGTACTACTGGGGAGGGAAACAGGTAAGGCCTTGTACACACGACCGAGTTTCTCGGCAAAAACCATCAAGAAACTTGCTGGGAGATATTTTTTTGCCGAGGAAACCGGTCGTGTGTACATTTTCCTTCGAGGAAACTGTCGAGAAACTCGACGAGCCAAAAAGAGAGCATGTTCTCTATTTCCTTGACGGGAATGGAGAAAATTGGCTTGTCGAGTTCCTCAATAGCCTAACAAGGAACTCGACAAGGAAAACCATGTGTTTCGCCCGTCGAGTTTCTCGGTCGTGTGTACGAGGCCTTAGTGAACCTGTTGTTTTACTCTACATGGGCAAAGCACAGGTTCATGTTAAAACATCTCTGAAAGTTGTTTGTGTTATATACTTAGCAGTTGGTCAGGTTGGGAAAAGATGTCAAGAACACGGCTTATGAAATCACTATACACAGTTTACTTGTAATGACATGACCCTATGAACAACATGAGTGTTTGCAGCTGGATCAAATTGCTTAGGTTGAATTTTGCAGTGAGGATATTGATCATAAAGGTCTCAGCTGGTTCTGCCATCTGCTTTTCATCTATGAAAAAATACAGTTGACTGTAAAACATGATGTGCAGCTCTGGATCCATTCACTGAAATTGCTAACATTTAACAACGCCACAGTACTGGCACAACCATTCGGTTTTACTTCCCTCCAACCAGTTTATGGTCCTCAAGGAAAATACACCAGATTGTGAGCTGTATAAAAAGTATAAAATTAAATAATTGAATAAAAGAACAGATACAAATAAAATGTAGCATTACTGTCTCTGTGAAATACTGATCATGTGGAAGAATAATGTCCACATGACATGTAATATAGTGAACATTGCTCATAAAAATTTTCAATCATAGAAAAATAAAGAACAGTTTAAAAAAACTGATTCATGCAAATGCAACAACTAAGTTAATTTTGGGATGATCAAATAAATGTAAAATTCAGGACACAGCTAATTTAAAGGGTTTGTAAAGGAATTTTTTTTATCTTAATAGCTTCCTTTACCTTAATACAGTGCTGTTTTCATGTCCTCATTGTTCATTTTTGCTCTCAAGTTGCTGTAATTCTTCTCTAATTTTCACACTTCCTGGTTGTCTGTTTCCTGATAACCACAGTACTGGGAGCTTTCTCTCTGTGGTCACTAATCAAGGAGGTGTGATTACTGTGGGTCTAAAACCCCTCAGCACCAATCACTTTTGTTTTCCAAACCATCACTGCCCTGTATTGGCTCTGTGGCTCTGTACAGCAGAGGCAGGAAACAACAAAACTAGAAACTAGAAACTACAGGTACATTATATGATTGATTTTTATCAATTTTTAATCTTTTTTAAAAGGAATCAGTTAACTATTATGGCCCGGATTCACAAAGCACTTACGACGGCGTATCTTGATATACGCTGCGTAAGTGTAAGTATGCGCCGTTGTATCTGTGCGCCGTGCCCACAGAACTAGATACGCCTGAAAATAGGCTTATCGTGGGCGCATATTTACGCTGGCCGCCTCATTGAAAATATGCAAATGAGGGAGATACGTCGATTCACGAACGTAGTTGCGCCCGGCGCATAATATATGCGGTTTGCGTAAGTCTTACGTCCGGCGTTATTCCCCATCTATGAGGCGCAACTCATGCAAATGTATGGACCAGGGAAGAGCCGTTGTATTTTACGTCATTTACGTAGTAGTACGTAAATAGGGCTGGGCGTAGGTTACGTTTACGTCGTAGGCAGTGATTCGACGTATCTTAGGCAGTTGTTTTGCCGTGATTCTGAGCATGCGCATTGGGATGCGGCCACAGGACGGCGCATATGCCGTACGTTATTCGTATCTTTATGACGCTCAGTTCATCATTTACAGGGGGTCATGCCTCATTAGCATGGCTCACGCCCACTTCCACCTACGCTGGCTTACGCCGAGGAAACCCAGCGTAGATTTGGGGGCGAGTGCTTTGTGAATACTGTGCTTGGCGCTCTGCGCTACGCCGGCGTAGCCTAAAAAATATACGCTACGGCGGCATAACTATGCGCCAATGTATGTGAATCCGGGCCTATGTCTCTATACCCCGTAAACAGTAATTTGAGCAAAAACTTTAAATTAAGAGTCAACATGCAGTTTTATATATATAGTTGAACTCCAGGCAGACATAAAAAAAGCAATTTATTACTGTTATAGATTAATTAAAAACCTTAAAAATTGTGTTTACGTACAGCCAACATACATACCTGAATCTGTTTAAATAGTAACTCATAATCTCTTACAAAGAACCAATCAGACTGGAAGAGGAAGTATTTGCACTGGAAGCCATTTATGATCTTTTGTAACATATATAGTATGTGCCGGTTAACCAACACAGAAGGCTTGCTGAGAGGATGAGAAGGCCGGGTTGGTGTGCTTCTGTACACTCAAGGATCAATCATAGCCTGGACAGGTCCTGGGCCAGACTGTAAGGTTTACCTCTACAGTAAATTGCTACTTGAAAAGTAGTTATATGCACCTTTTTAACCAATGACATCACAAAGCTTAAAGAAAATACATGGTATTCATGGTAACAGTTTCGATTGTAGCGGACTGCTACTTTTTAGCCGACGCTGCTTTAAATTTAGAGGGTAGTCTGAGAGTTAGTTGACTCAGACTGTATGATTTTTTTCACAAAATTTGGGCCTTTGTTCCAGCCATGGCTGTACTGTGAGTGACCACTATCGTTGTCTGGGGTGTCATTATCACTCCAGGCCAAGGGTGGCAGCAGTCAGGTCAAGGTGTTTTGGGTGTTCCCCTTCGGCAGCCAATCAGAGGGAGTTGATCGTCCCGCTGTGCATGCTGAGGATGAGTACTTAAGGGAAAGACATTGTGTGGCCCTCCTGGCCGGGGGTTTGTGTTCAAGTGTTCCTGGCTCCGAGACCACGTTGGTCCGGGGTTATGATCTACTGAGTAGGCCTGGTAGTCAGACTGGGTCTACGTTTGCAGAGTGGTCCTGTGCTGTCCGTCCTGAGGGAGGAAGCCACTCGATGAAGAATCTGTCTTGGAGAGCACCGCGCATGAGGCTGTTATCTCAGGAGAGGCCTTGAGCTTCATCGAAGGATGCTCTATTACTGAAAGGCTGAGTGATGGTCGCCTGTCAGTTCTGAGTTCACAAGAATTTATTCAAGAGAGATCCGGTTGCTTAATCCTGTGCTGAGAGGATTCTGGACCGAATATATCTCCATCTTTGGGAAGGTCTGTGGCAGAGACTTTACCAAGATACTGTGTGACATTCTGGCTGCTAGGATAGTGAGAGAAGCCTATCCAGGTGCACAATACCCGCTCTGACTAGAGTGGCGACGAAAGCTATGTTACAGGAAGCAGGAGTGTTTCCGAACAAAGTTATACACCTGAACCTATTACCTATTACCCTTCCACCTCTTCAACTACTACTTTTATTTCTTCTACCACGTTGGGTAAATAAAGCAAAGAAAAAGAAGCCTAAAGTGTGGACATTGAAGTTTTTCTCAACTGTCATCTGATACCCTAGACGGCGAAGAATTAGATGTAACATGCCGCCCAAAACCAACCAGCAGCTCCTTCGGGGTAGTGCTACACGAGCTAACACAGATAACACCCTTATTCAAAACCAAATACCAGGAGTGCTGAGTGTGCGGGCTCAGGCCCCTTTCCTCAGGCTGCCTGTATTGATTATGCAAAGGGGGGTCCAGGCTCACTCCTCAGTGCCCATCAAATGCAGCTTGATCAGTGCCCATCAATGCAGCCTGATCAGTGCCTATTATTGTAGCCTTGCCAGTGCCCATGATTGCAGGCTTGCCAGTGCCCATCAAATGCAGCCTGATCAGTGCTCATCAAATGCAGCCTTACCAGTGCCCATCAAGTGCAGCCTGGCCAGTGCCCATAAAATGCAGTCTGATCAGTGCCCATCAAATGCAGCCTGATCAGTGCCCATCAAATGCAGCCTTATCAGTGCCCAGCAATGCAGCCTTACCAGTGCCGAGCAATGTGGCCTTACCAGTGCCCAGCAATGTGGCCTTACCAGTGCCCATCAATGCGGCCTGACCAGTGCTCAACAATGCAGCCTTACCAGTGCCCATCAATGCAGCCATACCAGTGCCCAGCAATGTGGCCTTACCAGTGCCCATCAATGCGGCCTGACCAGTGCTCAACAATGCAGCCTTACCAGTGCCCATCAATGCAGCCATACCAGTGCCCAGCAAATGCAGCCTTACCATTGCCCATCAATGCAGCCTTATCATTCCCCAGCAATGCAGCCTTACCATTGCCCAGCAATGCAACCTTACCAGTGGCCAGCAATGCAGCCTTACCAGTCCCTATCAAATGCAGCCTGATCAGTGCCCAGCAATGCAGCCTTATCAGTGCCCAGCAATGCAGCCTGATCAGTCTCCAGCAATGCAGCCTTACCAGTGCCCATCCTCTCCTCCCTTGGTCCTTCTCCTTCAGCGGCTGCTGTAACCAAGTCCACCTCCTAGACCGGCTCTTATAATACACACCACACTGATTCAATTTGCCGGCATTGCATCAGTGTTCCGCCTATCACTGGAGGTGGGACTTTGTTACAGTGGCCGCTAGAAAAGGAGGACAGAGAGAGGAGAGGACAGGCTCGCTGGGATGACACCCCCCACAATGTGTGGCACTCGGGGCAGACAGTTGGCACAGATGTCCTCCCCTTACCGCACACATACACGTCCTGCTAACGGGAAGGACGCTTCTTCTGTGGAAAAGGGATGCAATCCTGCAGGACTCGAGCCCTGCTATCCCACTTTCAATCCATCATGAATGTTGCTGCCAGACTTATTCACCTTAGCAACATCTCAGTGTCTGCTACCCCTCTCTGCCAATCCCTCCACTGGCATCCCCTCACCCAATCAATACAATTCAAAGTACTAACAACAACTTACAAAACCATCCACAACTCTGCCCCCAGCTACATCACTAACCTGATCTAAAAATATCAACCAAACCATTTTCTTCGGGCCACCCAAGATCTCCTTCTCTCTAGCTCCCATGTCATGTTCTCCCATACTCGCCTCCAGGACGTCTCCTGAGCTTCTCTCTTCCTTTGGAACTCCCTACCCCAATCTGTCCAACTATCTCCTAATCTATCCATCTTTAGTTAATCCTTGAAAACTCTTCTCTTTAAAGAAGCCTAACCTGCTTTTAAACACTTCATTACTGGGCACTTAAACCCCCTTCCTGCCCAGACCAATTTCCAGCTTTCAGCGCTGACGCATTTTGAATGACAATTGCGCGGTCATACAACACTGTACCCAAATTATATTTTTATCATTTTTTCCCCACAAATATAGCTTTCTTTTGGTGGTATTTGATTATCTCTGCGGTTTTTATTTTTTGCGCTATGAACAAAAAAAGACCAAAAAAACTTGAAAAAAAGCAACAATATTTTTTACTTTTTGTTATAATAATATCCCAATTTTTGTTAAAAAAATGTTTTTTTTCCTCAGTTTAGGCCGATACGTATTCTTTTACATATTTTTGTTAAAAAAAAATCGCAATAAGCATTCATTGATTGGTTTGCGCAAAAGTTATAGCGCCTACAAAGTAGGGGATAGATTTATGAATTTTTTATTTTTTATTTTTTACTAGTAATGGCGGCGATCTGCAATTTTTTTATTTATTTTTTGTCAGGCCTGCGATATTGCGGCGGACATATCGGACACTTTTGACACTATTTTGGGACCATTCACATTTATACCGCGAACAGTGCTATAAAAATGCACTGATAACTGTATAAATGTGACTGGCAGGGAAGGGGTTAACACTAGGGGGTGAGGAAGAGGTTAAATGTATTCCCTGGGTGTGATTCTTACTGTGGGGGGAGGGGACTAACTGGGGGAGGTGACTGATGCTGTGTCCCTATGTACAAGGGACACAGCATTGGTCTTCTCTCTCCCTGACGTCCCTGCTGTCACTGCCGATCATGGGTACCTGGCGGACATTGCGGCCACCAGGCACGCGCATCGGCATCTCAGTGATGCGCCGGGCACAGTTTTTCCCTGCTGCGCACCCCCAGCGGCGCGTGCGGGGAATCCACCCGGCAAGTGGTTAACTAATACGCTGTGTTTTTACTTTCTCCATCAGCTGATCAACCACAGTTATTACCTTTTGTATCACTTGACCCTCTCTCTTAGATTGTAAGCTCTAACGAGCAGTGCCCTCTGGTTCCTCTTGTACCAAATTGTATTGTAACTGTAATGTCTGCCTTCATTTTTTAAAGTGTTGTTCAAACTGTTGGTGCTATAAAAATCCTGTATAATAATAATAATAATAGTAACAGATTGCATAAGGGAAAGGTGATCTCAGGCCACCTGGAAGACTGGTCAAACAGAAATACCAATTCTACAGATATATCAGCTGTGCATTCAGCAGTTTGTCTGATGGTCAGCTTCAAGAAGCCAAGAAATTAGTCATGAAGGAGTCACCTCTTCAAGCCTCCCCACCGCTGTAAATTAAATCCAGTGTGGGCCTAAGGAGCCCATCCTCACTCTGTGAATATACAGAAAAGTAGAAGCCACGCACTGATGACATCATTCGGCTCAGTAAAATTGTATTCAGCTATAAAAGCATCACAGGTCATCTCTATGTCCAATGTTGGCCATACATGCAAAGAATTTTGAATGTTTGCAGATTGAACGATTATTCGTCGGTCAAAAGTGAATTGCCCACTAACTGACAGAATAAACTTGTTTACATGATCGTTGTTACCATTGGTTAACAATAAAAACATATATAAATTATACAAGACAGAATATTCTTATTGTTTCGATTACAACATACACATATAGGGCTAGATTCAGCATTGATTTACGCCGGCGTATCTATAGATACGCCGCGTAAATTCAAAGCTGCGCCGGCGTATCTTCTTTCTGTATTCAGAAAGCAAGATACGCCGACATTAGCCTAAGATCCGACTGGAGTAAGTCTCTTACACCGTCGTATCTTAGGGTGCATATTTACGCTGGCCGATAGGTGGCGCTTCCGTTGTTTTCGGCGTAGAATATGCAAATGACCTAGATACGCCGATTCACAAATTTACATACGCCCGGCGCTATTTTTTAACATCGTTTACGTTAAGCTTTTTCGGCGTAAGGTTGCTCCTGCTATTATGAGGCGCACACAATGTTAAGTATGGCCGTCGTTGCCGCGTCAAATTTTAAATTTTTTACGTTGTTTGCATAAGTCGTTTGCGAATAGGGCTGGACGTAATTTACGTTCACGTCGAAACTAATGACGTCCTTGCGGCGTACTTTGGAGCAACGCACACTGGGAAATTCCACGGACGGCGCATGCGCCGTTCGGGAAAAACGTCAATCATGTTGGGTCACCAAGAATTAACATAAAACACGCCCCCTCATCCTCATTTGAATTACGCGCGCTTACGCCAGCCGCATTTACGCTACGCCACCTTAACCTCTTGACCACTGGGCACTTAAACACCCTTCCTAACCAGACGAATTTTCAGCTTTCGGTGCTCTCACATTTTGAATGACAATTACTCAGTCATGCAACATTGTACCAATATGAAATTTCCGTCCTTTTTTTCCCACAAATAGAGCTTTCTTTTGGTGGTATTTGATCACCTGTGGGTTTTTTATTTTTTGTGATATAAATGAAAAAAGACTGAAAATTTGGTAAAAAAAATGAATTTTTCTTCATTTCTATTATAAAATATTGCAAATAAGTAATTTTTCTTCATAAATTTTGGCAAAAATGTATACTGCTACATATCGTTAGTAAAAATAACCCAAATTAGTGGATATTATTTAGTCTGGGTGAAAGTTATAGGATCTACAAGCTATGGTGCCAATCACTGAAAATTGATCAATTTGATCACACCTGATGTGCTGACAGCCTATCTCATTTCTTGAGACCCTAACAAGCCAGCAAAGTACAAATACCCCCCAAATGACCCCTTTTTAGAATGTAGACATCCCAAGGTAGTTAGTAAGAGGCATAGTTAGTTTTTTGAAGTTGTCATTTTTTCCCACAATTCTTTGCAAAATTAAGATTTTTTTTTATTTTTATTTTTTTCACACCAAATTGTCATTATAACAGGTTATTTCTCTCACATGGCATGTACATTCCACAAATGACACCCCAAAATATATTCTGCTGCTCCTCCTAAGTATGGCGATACCACATGTGTGAGACTTTTACACAGCATGACCACATACAGAGGCCCAACACCGAAGTAGCAACTTCAAGCATTCTAGGAGCATAAATTACACATTTATTCTCTCAACCACCTATTACACTTTTGAAGACCCTGGAGCACCAGGACAATGGAAACGCCCACAAAGTGACCCCATTTTGGAAAGCTAACACCCCAACGTATAATCTATGAGGCATAATGAGTCTTTTGAACAGTTCATTTTTTTCCAGATGTTTTTGGAAAATGTGGAAAAAAATAAAAACGCATTTATTTTTACAGAAAGTTGTCCATTTATAGGATATTTCCAACACATAGCATGTACATAGAAAAAATTACACCCCAAAATATATTCTGCTGCTCCTCCTGAGTATGGCGATACCACATGTGTGAGACTTTTACACAGCGTGGCCACATACAGAGGCCCAACACCGAAGTAGCAACTTCAAGCATTCTAGGAGCATAAATTACACATCTAATCTCTCAACCACCTATTACACTTTTGAAGGCCCTGGAGCACCAGGACAATGGAAACGCCCACAAAGTGACCCCATTTTGGAAAGCTAACACCCCAACGTATAATCTATGAGGCATAATGAGTCTTTTGAACAGTTCATTTTTTTCCAGATGTTTTTGGAAAATGTGGAAAAAAATAAAAACGCATTTTTTTTTACAGAAAGTTGTCCATTTATAGGATATTTCCAACACATAGCATGTACATAGAAAAAATTACACCCCAAAATATATTCTGCTGCTCCTCCTGAGTATGGCGATACCACATGTGTGAGACTTTTACACAGCGTGGCCACATACAGAGGCCCAACACCGAAGTAGCAACTTCAAGCATTCTAGGAGCATAAATTACACATCTAATCTCTCAACCACCTATTACACTTTTGAAGGCCCTGGAGCACCAAGACAATTGAAACCCCCACAAAGTGACCCCATTTTGGAAAGATAACACCCCAACGTATAATCTATGAGGCATAATGAGTCTTTTGAAAAGTTCATCTTTTTCCAGAAGTTTGGGGAAAATGTGGAAAAAAAATTAAAACGCATTTTTTTTACACAAAGTTGTCCATTTATAAGATATTTCCAACACATAGCATGTACATAGCCAAAATGACACCCCAAAATATATTCTCCTGCTCCTCCCGAGTATGACGATACCACATGTGTGAGAATTTTACACAGCCTGGCCACATAGAGGCCCAACATCCAAGAAGAACCATCAAGTGTTCTAGGGACATAAATTACGCATTTAATTTCCTTACAATCTATCCCATTTTTGAAGGCCCTTCATATTTCTAGCATATACATACCAAAAATTACACCCTAAAATACATTTTGCTGAGTAATGGGTAAATAAAATATTACCTGTGGTTTTAGTAGTCCAGTTGTCCACAGGAGGAGAGCCCTGATCCAGGCAGCAGGCAGGGACGTGGTCAGCGTCGGTGAATGGAATTGTCCAGGCAGAAATATTGTCCATAGTCAGTACTGGCAGGGTTACAGTCCAGGGTCAGTGCAAGTAGAGACATTGCCAGCAGTGCCAAAATATTGGTCCTGGTAGTAAGCAGGAACATGGTCCAAGTAGCAGGCCAGGAAAGAAGGGGGACAGGGGTAGAGGCTTCTCCCACCCAAATCTCTTTGAAGCCTCCGGGCAACCAGACCCTAATGAGAAAACTAAAAAACTAGTTTTTTCATCCAGAAAAACAATTCTGGAGCCCCTCACATATGTGAGACCCCTGTGTTCCCACTAGCATAGCAGGGTAAAAGATCAATCCAAGGGGCAGGCAAAAAGCGTGGTCAAACAGTCCAGGGTCAGTTCCAGAGCGGGCAGAAGTAGGTACAGTTTAGTGTTAGGCAGAAGCATAGTCGTATAACAGGCCAGGTTCAGTTCCAGAGCAGGCAGAGGTAGGTACAGTTTAGCGTTGGACAGAAGAGTAGTCGTATAACAAGCCAGGGTCGGTTCCGGAGCAGGCAGAGGTAGGTACAGTTTATCGTTAGGCAGAAGAGTAGTCGTATAACAAGCCAGGGTCAGTTCTGGAGCAGGCAGCGGTATGTACAGTGGCATAAGAGGTGTGGCGGTAAATTACAAATACGTTTACCATACTTTCCTAATAATTTAGAAAAGAATGGTAACGGCGGAAACATTGATTGAAACAAAGGCCTGGTTGGGAAGGACAGTCAGGGCAATAATATGTAGTGTCTCTTCTAGTTCCTGCTTTGGTGCACACACGGCATCTCTTCTGACGTTTTCGGCCTGATTCATGGGGGGGATTTTCTCAATATAGTGTCGTTCATGGAGTCTGCTCACGCAATCAGAGCGAATGCCATCTGGTGAGTCTTCGGGGTACAAAAGGGAGGAGACAATTTCTTCTTGGTAATAAAGATAAGATAAGGGGTTACTTGTAGATTTACGGTAAACGACATAAGTGTTGTAAATGGCCAAACTGAAAAGATATATGGAGACCTTTTTGTACCAATAGCGGCTTTTTCTTGTGGGAAGGTATGGTTCGAGCATCTGATCATTGAAATCGACTCCCCCCATGAACAGATTATAGTCATGAACACATGCCGGTTTTTGGACAGGGCCGTTTCTTTTGGGGATTTCCACGTAGGTGTCATTATGTATCGTTGAGAGCATGTGGACGTTTCGTTTGTCCCTCCACCGGATAGCCAATACTTCTTCATTCCGCAAAGACGCCGTCTCCCCTTTTTGCAGTCTTTCCATAATGAGCCTTTGCGGGAAACCCTTCCTATTGGGTCGCACTGTACCACACGCTGGAGTGCCCATCCGGTGAAGGTTGCGGAAGAGGGGCAAGCTAGTATAGAAGTTATCCACATAAAGGTGGTAACCCTTTCCAAGGAGTGGATATACTAGCTCCCAAACAATCTTTCCGCTGGCTCCGATATATTCTGGACATTCAGGGGGCTGCAGTTGGGTGTCCTTCCCTTCGTACACCCGGAAGGCGTAGACATACCCCGTGACCCGGTCACATAGCTTGTAGAGCTTAACCCCATATCGGGCCCTTTTGTTTGGGATAAACTGCTTGATGCCAAGCCTGCCTGTGAAGTGGACCAATGACTCATCCACGGAAATATTTTGGTCGGGGACAAATAACTGGGGAAATTTCTCTGAGAAAAAGTTTAGAAGTGGCCGAATTTTAAATAATTTGTCCTGTGATGGGTCATTTCGGGGAGGGCACTGGTCGTTGTCATTGTAATGGAGGAAACGCATTATCCTGTGGTATCTGGTTCTTGACATAATGGATGAAAAGACTGGCATGTGGTGGATGGGTTTTTTGGACCAATATGAGTATGATTCATTTTTTTTTGAGAGCCCCATGTTGAACGTTAGGCCTAAAAATAATTTAAATTCCTCCACTGTCAATGCTTTCCATTGATAGGGACGGGCGTAACTTGAATCAGGGTTGTCTCTTATGAATTGCTGTGCATAGAGGTTGCACTGGGCCACGATGGAGGATAATAGGTCTGGGGTAAAAACTAAATTAAAAAAATCAATAGGGGCAAAGTTCTCTGTGTTCACCTGAACACCTGGCTGGGCGGTGAAAGGGGGGATGTTTGCTGCTCCGGAATTGGGGGGAAGCCACGTAGGGTTTTCAAGGGCATAGGGAAGGCTGGCATGGGTCCTAACCCTTTGGGGCTGAGATGACACTCTGCTGGTTATTGGCCTTTGCTGCAGTGGTACTTCATTTCTCCTGGATGGTACTGAGCTGCTAGTTGATGCCACTGTATTTCTGGTGGATGGCTGTGAGCTGCTGGTTGATGCCACAGCGCTACTTGTGGTAGCCTGCTGCCCCATGTCAGAACGCCTTCGTTTCATGGGCACACTTTGCTCTTCCTCTGAATCTGTAGAAGACCCAGTGCTTCCAACCGGTTCATATTCTGAATCAGAATCAGAGAGCTCCCCGCTGCTCTCGTCAGTCAAGCACATATGTTCGTATGCCTGCTGAGTGGTAAAAAACCTTTTTGCCATACTGGTGACTGTGGGCTGTGGTGACAAACTATGGTAGGGAAACTGGAACAGATATGGCTGCACTGATGGGTGCTGATGAGATGAGGCTGGTCTAATGAGTGTGCACTGATGGGTACTGAGGGTGCACTGATGGGAACTGATGAGGGTGCACTGATTATCTGCCACTGATATGCACTGATAAGGCGGCGGTGATGAGGATCCACTGATGAGCACTCACTTATGGGCACTATTGGGCACTCTAGTGGCACTGATGAGCGCTGTAGTGGTGCAGATGAGCACTATAGTGGCGCTGATGTGGTACTGATGGCACTAATGTGGCACTGGGCACTGATGGCACCGATGGGCACTGTAGTGACACTGGGCACGGTAGTGGCACTGACGGAGCACTGGTGGCACTGATGGAGCACTGGTGGCACAAATGGGCACTGTAGTGGCACTGATGGTGCACTGACGGACACTGGTGGCACAGATGAGCACTGGTGTAGCACTGATGAGCACTGACAGACACTGGCGGCACAGATGAGCACTGTGCACGGTAGTGGCACTGACGGACACTGGCGGCACTGTAGTGGCACTGGTGTGGCACTTATGGACACTAGCAGCACCAATGGGCACTGAAGTGGCAGAGGTGGCACTGAAGTGGCAGAGGTGGCACTGAAGTGGCAGAGGTGGCACTGGTGTGGACTGTATTGGCACTGGTGGGGACTGTATTGGCACTGGTGGGGACTGTATTGGCACTGGTGGGGACTGAAGTGGCACTGTAGGGGCACAGATGGGTACTGTAAGGGCACAGATGGGTACTGTGTGGCACAGATGGGTACTGTGTGGCACAGATGAGCACTGCTAGGCACTGCTGGTCACTGCTGGGCACAAGAAAAAACGACACTCACTTTAAAATGTCTTCTCTCCTCACACTCTGTAACAGGGTGAGGAGAGAAGAGAAGGAGACCTTTGAGTGACCTGTTTTTGTTTACATTTTGATCGCTCCCTCATTGGAGGGAGCGATCAGGTGGTGAAGAGCCGCTTTCATTGGCTCTTCACCGCGATCTGTGTTGCGCCGGGTCTCCTGGACCCGGCAAGCACACACACTCCCGCGAGCGCGCCGCAGGACGCGCGCGAAACACGGAGGTGCACGAGGACGTCCCAGGGACGTCCTGTCACAATAACTCGACCGCGCTGTAGCAGTATTTCTGCTATGGCGCGGTCGGCAAAAGGTTAAGTTAGGAGGCAAGTGCTTTGTGAATACAGAACTTGCCTCTCTAACTTACGGCGGCGTAGCGTAAATACTATACGCTGCGCCGCCGTAACAATGCGCGCCCCTACCTGAATCTAGCCCATACACTTTAGTTGTAACGGTTGAAATCGTTGGTAAAGTTAGGTCCACTGACGGCACGATTGTCGAAAGATTTTTCCGAAAACTACCAGTTTCGGATGAAAATCTGTGTGTGTATGGGCAGTATTAGCCCAAAGAGTAAACATTTTTAGAGAGGGGTGGTCTCCTAGATAGACTGTGTTGCTTTTTTGGATGTATAGAAATTGCAGAGCCGAGTGACATCATAAGTGTGTGGCTGCTCTTTTCTGTACCAGGAAATTAGTGGTTACAACAGAAAGGACTAAAATTTAGGAATTAGCTGATAAAAGATTGAGATTATATTTAACACGTGTAGAAGTCAGGGACAAATGTAGTGTAATTTAGCTGTCACTTAGCAGTCTCCTTACTTCAGTACTTTCTAAACTCCTACATTTTGGATCTGGTCATTGACAAACTCCACCAGCCTATGTGAAGTATCACAATTGTATACTCTGCAGGAAATATTTGACACTCATAAGGGAAACATCTAAATACTGTAGTCATATAAGTGCTTGTTATACATTGGTATTGGATGTAAATTTCCTTAACAAACAAGACTTACAAGACTCACATTCCAAAATTTATTTTTTGTGGCTCCCTTTATGTTGCCTATTTTTAGGTTTGAAATTATTGAGGTTATAACTCTGTGGCAGTACTTGCAGCGTTTTTAATGCTTCTCTGTAAGTCTTGAGGAATTATTGCCAGTTCTGTAAGGACAGCCACTGACTGCTGTAGCACCCCCTGACACCCCAAAGGCAGAATGCCACCTCCAGAGGCAGGGGGCAGGCTAGTATTTTGCCCCAGGGCTGAGTCCATGGCTAAAATAGGGGATTGAGATAGAATATTTGGTGCCAGTCACTTTTGTCTTTTTAGAGTTTTATTTCAGTGTGGGTTAGGGATTGCAGATACCAGGCAGATCACTCAGGCCTCGTACACACGACCAGACATGTCCAATGAAAACGGTCCACGGACCATTTTCATCGGACATATCTGCTGGGTGATTTTGGTCTGATGTGTGTACACACCATCAAACCAAATTCCCCGCGGACAGAATACGCGGTGATGTGGCGGTGACGTGGCAGCGACGATGACGCGGCGATGTGCGCGAACCCAAAAGTTCAATGCTTCCACGCATGCGTCGAATCACTTCCACACATGCACGGGATTTCGGGCCAGCGGACATGTCCGATGAGTCGTACTGACCATCGGACATGTCCGACAGACAGGCTTCCAGCGGACAAGTTTCTTAGCATGCTAAGAAACTTTTGTCCGCTGGAAACCTGTCCGCTAGGCCGGAAAACTGTCCGGTAGGCCCTACACACGGTCGGACATGTCCGCGGAAACTGGTCCGACGGACCAGTTTCAGCAGACATGTTCGGTCGTGTGTACAAGGCCTAAGAGACTCTCCAGATCCAGATCAATGTCTAGCTTCACAGTGTCAGCATCTTTAAGCCAATCCGGCAGCACTGTAAGCACGTTCCCAAATTTCAGTGTGTTCGCCAAGTCAGTACGAGGCCCTTCTGAGACACCGTCCTTCCTGGCTCTCTCAAGCAAGAAGCCTCCCCTGAATATTCTCCTTGGCACAGCTTCCTCCACACTAGGCAGGACAGTTTCAGGACCACTTTAACACATGTTAGGCCCCAAGCAGGATATTGGGCCTAACAGCAGAGCTCCATCCAGCAGCACCTCCCCAGGCCTCAGCTCAGGGGAAGAAAGCACATGGCCTGGCCCAAATATTTATATTCTCCCCATGCATGCACCAGTGGCCTAAACGTCCTACTGGATTGGCAAATATAAATATTTGTAACTCAGTCTTGTTTATGAAACCTCATACTATGATCAGTGGTACCAGTGCCACCTACTGGTGACTAGGGATAAGCTTCGTGTTCGACTCGATCGATCGTTCGTCGAATTACAAACGTTTTGGGCCGTTCACGGCAAATTCGAGTGGCGTGTCACGTCCCATAATTGACTGCGGCATCGCAGTGCATTGCTGGCTGATGATTGGCAAAAACAGAGAGCCATAATTGGCCAAAGCCAGGGTGGCTTTGGCCAATTATGGCTCAGGGGGTTTAGTACACGCCCCACACTATATAATGCTGCCTGGAAGTCGGCCTTGTGTAGTGTGTTGGTGGTTTACAGAGAGAGACAGAGAGAGAGTGTCTTTTTTTGGAGTTAGATAGAGCAAGCAGGCAGGCAGGCTAGTCAGTTAAAGTTACAGTGTGTAGAGGATATATATGCATCCCAGGTGTTGTATATATATTTATACACTGTATTGAGTTTAGATAGATGCGCTCTTCCTAATATACTGACAGGCAGGTGATTGTGTGCTAGCTGCAGTATTTTCACGTGGTGTACTGTTTGTGTCCTCTGTACAACGTGCACCTAAAGCTACGTCAATAGATTTGCTGGGGTTTCTAATATTGATTCCTAAAGGCAGTAGAGCTGCACGATTCTGGGAAAAATGAGAATCACGATTATTTTGCCTAGAATGAAGATCACGATTCTCTCATGATTCTCAAAAAAATGCTTTTGTTAGCATGCATTTTTGTGTTTTTTTTTATTATTATTTACACACACATTATATTTATATATATATATATATATATATATATATATATATATATATATATATATATATATATATATATATAGTGTGTAAATTAAAAAAAAAAGCAAAACAAATGTTACAGGGGTGATAACCCCTCTCTATGTTTTCCAAAAAGCTTAGAAAATAGATTTTTGGGCTGGAGCTACACTTTAAAAAAGTACCAGTTCAAAATTACAAACAGATTATACCTACAGTTCCTGTCTTGTTTGCACCGCCTGTATACTGCTGTTCAAAGTATATAGGGCCAAAGGGGCTGGTAATGACCTGGGGGAGGGGGGTGGGGAAACCCATGCTATTTTTCTTAATGATTTTCATCCATATTGCAGACATTACATTAAAGCCGCAAGCAGTTTTAAATAACTTTTTTCTTATAGTAACACCCAGCAGGTACGATATTTAAAGGAATTTTTCAATTTTTTTTTTACTTTAAGCATCATTAAAATCTCTGCTCCAGAAAAATAGACCGTTTTTAAAACTTTTTTTTCCATTGATACATGTTTCCTGGGGCAAGACAATAACTTGCATATTAGCCTTTAAAATTAGCACTTTTGAATTCGAACGTTCGAGTCCCATAGACTTCAATGGGGTTGTAAAAGTTTGTACGAACGTTCGGTTCGTTCGGCTCATCCCTACTGGTGACAGTGAGAAATCACAACCCAAATAGAGCTTAAGGATAAAAAAGGTGAAGAACTACACAATTTGTCTTCACTGATCATGGACTATCACCAAGCCAAAAACTAAATTTAGCTAGTAGCCCCTGTTTAGGACAAGGACTATACTGCTTTTTTTGAATCAGTAAAGGATATACCACTGGTCAAAATAGCAACCCACGGGTAGAAGTGAGCAAACCTCTAAAACTAAAAAACCTTTTTAAACATTCTCAAATTTCTGGAATTTGGAATGTCTAATAAAAAGTCCCATTGGTTCAATGGGAATAAGAACCAGGCTCCAAAAAACAGTGTGTATTGCAGAGTAACAAATGATGCAAAACTACAAAATGGTATGGGAAACAGTCGCCATTGCACTCTGATGCCTTTGGGCACCAGACCTGAGAAGGATACTGTCCTCTCTCAGTGTAACCACTTCTTAATGGCTGTTGCACACCTTGCGTCTTGCCAAACTTCAATCCCCCAACCATCACTCACACTGCTTCCCACAGCACAATTTCCTTGACAGCATCATTGGAGATGAGAGACACATAACTCGCTTTTACTCAGAACTTCTCAGTTGCAAAACATAATATCATCCTTATCAGCAGACAAGGCACTCATTTGATCATGAACATTGTTTCTCGTCTTTTATTGATGCAACGTGTGCTTTCTAGCAGTCCTTTTCCACAAAAGAATGTATATACATACCAAAGACTAAGGTATCTTCTGGAAGAACACGTCCTTTTCATATTTTTAACCAGGACAGGAGTAAATCCACCAATCAATTACATGGCAGTCGTGGGTATTAACAGCACACTTAAATAATTTTACCCCAATAATTACCTCTGCAGAATGACCTTCACCACCCAGAAATGGCATCCTTCTTCTTGACTGGGGAAAGACTTCCTCCATTCAAAAAACAGGACCTATGTTGATAAATACCAGTGGAAGGTATAAAACCAAAGTTTGTAAGCACCCCTTTTAAGCTTATCTAGTTGTCGCCTTCTCTTATCGAGGGACAGAGAGTTTCTGCGACTTATAGCTTACAGTCATTTCTACCATGCCTTATTTTCCAATAACTTAAAAAGACGTTATCCTGTCGCAAGTTTTACTTACAACTCTGAATAAGGAAACGGATGGTTAGCACTCAGGATCACATCCAAAAAACAGTATTCCTTTTTTGAAAAGATATGTACAATGCTGTAAAAAAGCCAAACTCTCCCTCTTAAATTGCCACTTATACCAAAAGCAGCAGCCCTGATCCTAGTACACAGAATGAGAAAATCAGACGAAAAATACAGGTTTGGAGTGATTGTCCGATAATCTGATCATTACTACACAGCTTTCGAGAGCCGATTATGACAGTTCATGCAAAAATATCCAAAGGGACAAGCATGAAAAGTTTTCTTGTACAATAACAGAACTAACAACGTATAATTAGCATGGTATTTGTACAAAAAAAGTTGTGTGACCAAGATTACGCATGCTCAGAAATGAAAAAACACGTTACAATAAAATACAATACATTACATCACTTCTTAAAGTTGTATTCTGTCATACGAGAATCTTTGTAACTTTAGTAACCTACTGGTTTTCATTATGAGATTATCATGCAAAAAAAAGATGATCATTCATCCGATATTCTCATTGTGTGTACTAGGCATTAGCCAGAAGAGTTTTCCAATAATCAAAGCACATGCTAGGACACACAAGATTTGCCCTAGCTCCCTGTACCAATGACAACATTATCACTGAAACAGCAAGTGGGGATAAACCCTTTCCATTTTTTAGTTTTGGCTAGAACAATCAGGCTCTCCCTGTGTATAGATTAACCTATAAAGCAAGAGGCTGTCCTAAGAAATTTACTAAAATTTGGTCCCCTTGGCTGGACTTCCAAGCTACAGTTGCTCAAGAAAAACACTTAGTGTTATTTCTTCTAGACCTATTTTCTAGGTCTGCAAATTTGGTCTGGATTTTTAGAATTTCTGATTGTTGATCTTTGCAAGCATCCACTATGGAATTATGGACTGAAAACACATTCTCCATCTTATGCTCAATGTGTGCCACTCTATTTTGCAGTTCATTAACAGCAGATTTAGTGCTTGCCATAATATTGACCATGTCTATATGTAACGAGTTACTTAGGGAGATTAATATCTTGTTTAAATCAGAGACTGATACAGGCTGAGTAGATGCTGGAAAGCTCTCCATGGGATTCTGCATGGGGGTGAAATGATACTGTAGCATTTCTACTTCCTCCCCTTCTTGTTCCCCTGCTTTTGCCTTTTTGGTTTTAGTTGGGATCCTGGTGGGGGGCTGTCAGGATGGGAGAACTCACCCGAGTGCTGTGGCAGATCACAGTGCATACTGATGAGGAAGAGCCACTGGAGTCAGATGGCGAGTCTTCCTGTCATTCATCGTACATAGCTGATTCTACACCATCTTGGGTCTCCTTCCCCGACAACAGGAAGAAGAAATCAGTATGTTTTTGTGAGAACGCCTGCTGGGGCCCCCATTTGGTCATTGTCAGGCTGTCGGGCGGGTTAAATATAACCTGTAGATGTGAAATGCTCTCAGCTCGTCTGATCATTCTGTAGGTCTGGAATCCGGAGCTCCTCAGACAATGTCCATCTTAGAAGCCGGCAGTACATGCCCCCCAAAACCCTTAGGGTTATTGTAATGCTGTATATACAGTGGGTAAAATAAGTATTGAACGTGTCACCATTTTCCTGGATAAATATATTTCTAAAGGTGCTTTTGACATTTTCACCACATGTCGGTAACAAGTGATGCAATCCATACATACAAGGAAACCAAAGCAAATAAGTTCAGAAATTAAGTTATGTGTAATAAAATGGAATGACACAGGGAAAAAGTATTTAACACATAAAGACAGGGAGGTGCAAAAAGGCATGCAAAGCCAAGACACGAGCTGAAATCTATCAGTAATTAGAAAGCAATCCTGCCCCCTGTCAGTGCAAATTAATATCAGCTGGTTCACTCTCAACTGATGGTCTATAAAAAGGTGTCTTATTACCGAGGTATCACACAAACAACATCCCAAGACCTCTCATCTCAAGACCTGCCTGGACAAAATTGGGGAGATTTATTAAAACCGTTGCACACAGAATCTGAATCAGAATCAGCTTCTAACTTTAGCTTGTTCAGTTAAGCTTTGACAATAAAACCTGGAAGCTGTTAAGCCCCGTACACACGATCGGACCTTTGTCCGACCAAATTCACATCGGAATTCCGACGGAATTCTATCGGAGTAAAAGAGAACATGTTTTCTATGTAAACTCCGATGGACTTCATCGGAATTTCCGATGGAATTACTCCGATGGGGCATACACACGGTCGGAATTTCCGATGTCCATCTGACTTTTTCTATCGGAAATTCCGATCATGTGTACGGGGCTTTACTCTGCAGAACTGCACCAGATTCTGTGTTCACCTGTTTAATAAATCGCCCTTAATGGGTCTAAGGCGGTATGTTAATGCTACAAAAAAATTCAATTTCAAACAGAGCACACACACTGATTGAAATTTAGCTTGTCTCTGTTGAACTGTTCACATTTCAATCAGTGTATGGTCAGTTTAGACTCCTTTTCTTTCTCAGGTATTCTAGTAAAAAAGTGTTCTAATTTCAGGCTCAGGCTTCAAGGAGTCATGCCTGTTTCTTACTCACATAAAGAAAACAGGACCTAAACTGCACATATTGTTATATACTATATATTCACCGGAAAGAGAAAGTTTGTTAGTAGTAAAAATATTTCCTAAGTGGATAATTTGTGCCCTGTGATTTTATAACCTATTGTGTTGTAATGTGCATTCATTTAACAGTCCCCTGTCCCTTCTACTGATGCCTGTAATTGTCAGAGCTTTGCAGTGATAAATTTCCTGTTGTGCAGCTCCAGAATATATTACGTTTTATGTAATGATTTGCCCTTTAGCACAGCACTCTCCAGAGAACCGTGTTTGCTGGATATATATCTTTTTTTTTTTTTTTTTACTACTCTGCCTTTTCCCCCTTTTATTTCCTGCTTGGGATATAACAGATCTTGTAAATTGTGTAGGGGGGTTGACAGTGAAATGGAAAAATAACAGCAATAAGAAAGTGAAGTGAAGATTGCTTTACTTCTTAAAGAAACAAAAAGAAGTAATACCATATTGTAGATTTAATGCAGTTTGAAGATATTGCCAGAATTAACCCATTTCATAGCTGCAAATAAAAGATTAAATGTCCAATGCATACAATAAAGCCCTTATTGAGACCCTTCCCAATATTTAAACAAATGAAAAGTCCAAGTCCCCAAAACTGAAATAGTATGCTCACCTCTTTGGAAGCCCCTTCCCTCTGTTCCAGCTCTGCAGTCTCTGTTAGTTACATAGTTACATAGTTAGTCAGGTTAAAAAAAGACACACGTCCATCCAGTTCAACCATAAAAATATATATATATATATATAATAACAATAATAATATCATAAAATCCCATATACCCAATTCTATACCCACAGTTGATCCAGAGAAAGGCGGAAAACCCCAGCAGAGCATGAGATCCAGTTTTCTACAGCAGAGTAAATAAATCCTTCCTGATCCCCTGAGAGGCAATATCGGATATTCCCTGGATCAACTTTACCTATAAATGTTAGTACCCAGTTATATTATGTTCATTTAGGAAAGAATCCAGGCTTTTCTTAAAGCGGGAGTTCAACCATTTCTTTTTTTTTTTTTTTTTTTCCCTTAGCTTCCTGCTCGTTCGGTCTAGGGGAATCGGCTATTTGTATTAAAATATGATCCGTACTTACCCGTTTTCGAGCTGCATCTTCTTCCGTCGCTTCCGGGTATGGGTCTTCGGGAGCGGGCGTTCCTTCTTGATTGACAGTCTTCCGAGAGGCTTCCGACGGTCGCATCCATCGCGTCACTCGTAGCCGAAAGAAGCCGAACGTCGGTGCGGCTCTATACTGCGCCTGCACACCGACGTTCGGCTTCTTTCGGAAAATCGTGACGCGATGGATGCGACCGTCGGAAGCCTCTCGGAAGACTGTCAATCAAGAAGGAACGCCCATTCCCGCAGCCCATACCCAGAAGCGACGGAGAGGATGCATCTCGTAAACAGGTAAGTAATGCTCATATTTTAAAACAAATAGCCGATTCCCCTAGTAAAAACGAGCAGGAATCTAAGGCTAAAAAATGCCCTCTAAGGGTGAACCACCGCTTTAACTACTTGCCGACCAGCCGCCGTCATTCTACGGCGGCAGGTCGGCTCTCCTGGGCGAGAGCCTGTAGCTCTACGTCGGCTCTCTTTGCGGCCACTAGGGGCGCGTGCGCGCCCCCGCTCATCCGTGATTCCCGTGCGGGTGCCCGGCGGGCGCGATTGCCGCCGGGCACCTGCGATTGCTCGTTACAGAGCGGGGACCGGGAGCTGTGTGTGTAAACAGGGGGGGAAATGCTGATCCTCTGTTCATACAATGTATGAACAGAAGATCAGTGTTTCCCCTAGTGAGGCCACCCCCCCACAGTAAGAACACACCCAGGGACATACTTAACCCCTTCCCAGCCCCCTAGTGTTAACCCCTTCACTGCCAGTGGCATTTTTATAGTAATCCAATGCATTTTTATAGCACAGATCGCTATAAAAATGGTCCCACAAATGTGTCAAAAGTGTCCGAAGTGTCCGCCATAATGTCGCAGTACCGAAAAAAAATCGCTGATCGCCGCCATTACTAGTAAAAAAAATATATTAATAAAAATGTCATAAAAATACCCCCTATTTTGTAAACGCTATAACTTTTGTGCAAACCAATCAATAAACGCTTATTGCGATTTTTTTTCACGAAAAATATGTAGAAGAATACGTATCGGCCTAAACTGAGTAAAAAAAATGTTTTTTTATATATTTTTGGGGGATATTTATTATAGCAAAAAGTAAAAAATATTCATTTTTTTCAAAATTGTCGCTCTATTTTTGTTTATAGCGCAAAAAAAAACAAAAAAACGCAGAGGTGATCAAATACCACCAAAAGAAAGCTCTATTTGTGGGGAAAAAAGGACGCCAATTTTGTTTGGGAGCCACGTCGCACGACCGCGCAATTGTCAGTTAAAGCGACGCAGTCCCGAATCGCAAAAAGTGCTCTGGTCTTTGGGCAGCAATATGGCCCGGGGGTTAAGTGGTTAAAACAATCTACTGAGCTGGCCAGAACCACCTCTGCAGGGAGTCTATTCCACATTTTTGTACATGTTAATCATATCCCCCCTTAATAGTGAATAAATTCAGTTCCTCTAATCTTTCCTCATAGCTGAGCTCCTCCATGCCTCTTATCAGTTTGGTTGCCCTTCTTTGCACTTTCTCCAGTTCCCTGATATCCTTTTTGAGAACTGTGGCCCAAAACTGAACTGCATATTCCAGAAGAGGTCTTACTAATCATTTGTACATCACATGGAAAGGGTGGGTAGAAAGAGGGGGAAAAAATATTAATTCATAAAAAAAAAAAAGGGAGAAACAACAAAAATAGAAAAAGCAAAAAAAGACATAGAAACCGGAAACAGAGGAGAATAGTTAGAGTATAGCGACCAGGAATAGGCACTCAGACCTCATCTCACTCATCCCAACGCTAAACCAGGTTCAGGTCTTATGATGAACCTGCAAGGATATTTTGTATTTCGGAAGATTCCCTAAACAACTTCCAAGGGAGCCAATTTTGACAACATTGTTCATATGTGTCCAGTTCTCTTGACAGGAGTGCCTCCATCCTCTCAATATGGTCCATCTCTATAACCCACTTAATCAGAGGTGGAGCATGTGCCTTTCAACAGTGGTGTGGTACAACTGTTCATGAAGTCAGCCAATACCTAAGGAGACTATTTTAATGCATTTAAAGGAGTAGTGTAGGATAGATGGCGGAGTATTTTGTGGTGTATTGGGGAAAATCACTGCAGTTACCCTGGTATAGAGCTAAAAATAACCTCCAGAAATCATGAACAGGTGGACATTCCCACCAGATATGTAGTAATGAACCCTTGGCAGAATGGCAACGCCAACATAAATCTGAAACATTCATGTAAATCCGATGAAGCAGCATCGGGCATCTGTACCAACGCGAGAGAAGCTTGAAATTCATCTCATGTGTCTCATGTGCCTTAGTTGCTAATGAGATACAGTGAGTGAGGGTAAACGCTTTCTCCCTCTCCTCTGTTTTAATTTGGACATTTAAATCTAGTGCCCATTTATTTGTAAATTCCGGGAGGTGCGGATGAAGTTTCAAAATTAGAATCCTATGTACCGCAGAGAGAATATGACCTGGTCTAGTATCTTGTAGGAGCAGAGACTCAAAGGTGTCTGGTTCTTTATTAAATAAATCTCCTGAGGAGAAGGAAGATAGAAAAAAGGACATTTGCAAATATTTCAACCAGTGTATAATTGATTGCTGCTGCGTAGGAATCAGATTTAACAACGGCGGAAGATTTACCCGACACAATATTTGAGATATTCTGCAGATTTGCTGCTTATTCCAAGACAAAAATATGTTCACACTACCGCTGCAGGGAAACGAGGATTGCCAAACAGGGCGTCATTAGTCCCACTTTGGGGGATAGTCCCAATTGGATTTGAAGTTTGTCCCAGGTACGCACTAAATTAGCTTTAAGGAAGGGTAAAGTGGAAAGTGGGCAACAGGCAGATACTGTAAATACTAGGGTTGTCCCGATACCGATACTACTGCACAAATGCTCCCGATGCTTCACCCGATACCTGGAATTGGTCAGCGGGTGGAGCGGCGGAGGGAGCAGAGGACGGAGCGTTGAGGGAGTCCTGAAGTAAGCTGGGAGGGAGCCGGTGTCTCATCACATTCGGCTACCCATTTCATTTTGCTACGGAAGTGACGTTCCGCAGAGAAATTTTGCACTGTGCATGTGCGGTGCATTCCAAACGTTTTGCGACAATACAGAGCACTGAACCTGTCAGATAATGTCACGCAAGTGAAATTACTGACAATACAAACACTGGGCTATGCGTTGCAAGACTATTACTTCCCTTGTTACCTAGTGTCTCCAGAACTGCCAGCTGTCTCTGTACAACCCAAAGCAACCTGTGGTGTTAGGTTCTGCATTGCTGGTACTTGTAGTGCCTATCCAGAGCAACCTGTGGTGATAGATCCTGCTATGCTTGAATTTGTAGTGATTCTATAGATGCCAGCTGCCCTTGGACTGCCCTATACAATTCAGGGCAACCAAGGGTGATTATCATGCCATGCTGGGACTTGTAGTGTCTCCAGAACTGCCAGCTGTCCTGTACAACCCGATGCTGGGACTTGTTGTGTCTCCAGAACTGCCGGTTATCCTGGCTTGTAGTGGGGCAGCTTAGAGCTCTAGGGGTAATACAAGTCCCAGCATAGCAGAACCTAACACCATAGGTTGCCCTGCCTTGTATTGGGGCAGCTGGCAGCTCTAGAGGCACTACGAGTCCCAACATGGCAGGATAATCAGCACTAGTTGCCCTGGATTGTATAGGGCAGTCCAAGGACAACTGGCATCTTTAGAGGCACTACACGTCCCAGCATAGCAGGATCTATCACCATTCACCAGTGGTTGCTCTGGATAGGCACTACAAGTACCAGCAAAGCAGAACCTAACACCACAGGTTGCTTTGGGTTTTACAGGGACAGCTGGCAGTTCTGGAGACACTAGGTAACAAGGGAAGTATAAGGAATGCATAGTCCAGTGTTTGTATTGTCTGTAACGTCACTTCCGTGACATTATCTGACAGTTTCACTGCTCTGTATTGTCGCAAATCGTTTGGAACACTTTGTGAATGCGTAGTGTGAAATTTCTCGGCGGAATATCACTTCCGTAGCAAGATGGGTAGCCGAATTTGAAGAAACACTGTCACATTCGGTCGCTAATTAATTTTTTACTACTTGAAAATAGTACTTGAAAAAAGTATCGGTACTTGTACTCGGTCTTAAAAAAAGTGGTATCGGGACAACCCTAGTAGATTCCTATGAACACACATATGAGATAAGATTTATACATCCATACATACACACTCGTACGTACGTACGTACGTACGTACGTACGTACGTACGTACGTACGTACGTACGTACATACATGGTCACCAATACTTGCACATACCTGATCTATAAAAACCTTGATAATATATGCCACGATTTGTACATCCAACAAATTTCAAACATATTCATTGTCGTGCATTGGAGATAGGGTTGAGGCATCGGATTGAACTAACAAATACTGATTACCTGCATAATACCCATCCCCTATCTCCCCTGCATGACACATGCTTCTGCTACCACTTCAATTTATTATTTATTATTTATGTACACAAGGTTTCATGCTTGCACGCTATTTCCTCCATACGCAGTCACACCCCTAGAAATTGAGTTTCTGTCAGTGAAAAGTAACGATAACTATTATGGCTCATGACACAGATTCAAGTACATAAGGGAACCTATCCTGAGTTGACACGTATATAGATATGGCCAAAATAAAAATGAAAGAAAGAAAAAAAGGGAAAAAAAGAAACAGGATACACATTACTAATAAACCGTTCTGAACCTAGAAGAAAGGACAAATTGTATCCTATATAAAATAAAATAAAAAAAAAAAAACAATATCCCTTATTAATTCAATATATAATTAAAAACATGATGCAAATCAACAAAAAATTGTTTATGGGTCTAGAAAACACGTTGCATGCCAGAAGAAAAGGAAAAAAAAACATCCCATCACACGGCAGTGCTATCTAATAGTACAAACAGGATACACATTACTAATAAACCTTTCTGGAGCTAGAAGAAAGACAAATTCCATCCTATACCAAAAAGAAAAACAAAAGGGGGGATCTAAGAATAAATCAGACTCCCTAGAGGGCATTTTTTTTTTATTCCTGGGTTAATCTATAGAAGGGCCAATTTCTGTGCTTCCCGGTCGCTCCCCCAAAACAGGGGCCCGATGCCCCACACACCCTGAAACAGGGAATGTGTTTGGGGCCACTCTGAAGATGCAAATTCTGGCAGATCCAGGGCCGCTAACACTGCCGGAATGGACCACAAATAACTAGCCACTTGCTATGCTTCCAGATCTGTAGCTGGAATGGAAAGTTCCAACAGGAAGAAACATTGCAATCTTGTAATAGTGAAAGTAGGGGCCTTCCTTTTCTCTAGGGTAAAATGACATAGATCTGAAAGCAGATGTATAGAGGCCCCTTAAAGTTCATAGGGCCTTTTGCTCTGGCTTTCCTTTAGGTATACTTTAAACACTGACCATAAAATCTGGAAGCTGATTGGCTTCTACAGTTTGCAGAGCTGCACCAGATTTTGCACGCTCCAGTTATAGTAAATCAACCCCAATTTTGTCTTCACTCCCAGGAAACATCTTACAGGAGATTAACAACAAATCCCACTATAGAATAAAATATAGAATAATCTTATCTCTAGTGTTGTTAGTCCATCATGAGCAGTGTGATGTATTTAACACACTCAGCTGATCATAAATTTGGGCGGTTAGTATCTCTTCAGTAAAGTTCACAGCCACAGCTGACACAAGTCAAAGACATCTAAGGAAGAAGATAAGGTTACTGGCTTTGGATAAAAAAAATCCTTCCTTCAATAATTCAACGCACTGGGACCTTGTTTTCATCATAGTACATTTCCCAATGCTGGCTGACCGGATAATAAATCTGCCACCTTCTATGTAAAATGTAGCCAATATAACGTAGATGAAAAGTGTAGATGTTACAAATCTACCAGGGGATTTCATGATAATTGAAAAACTCAGATCAGTAGATCAGTTTCCAGCAATGATTTATTAGAGCCAATGAATGAGCAGTGAAGCAAATTAAGCTAGAGTAGAAGCATAGAAATGTTGCAGTTTAGCCTCTGTGAGCAGTTAAGGCCCAATCCACAAAGATCCGGCGTAACGTAAATTTTTCCATTTAAGTTACACTGCCTTAAAATTTCTACCTAAGTGCCCGATCCACAAAGCACTTGCCTAGAAATGTGTAACTTAAATTCCGCCGGCGCAAGGCGTTCCTATTTTCATGGGGGCGATTCCCATTTAAATTAGGCGCGCTTCCGCGCCGGGCGTACTGCGCATGCTCGTGACGTAATTTTCCCGACGTGCATAGCGCAAAATTACGTTACGCCGAGCTTTGTGGATTGCAACGGGTCAATTAAGTTGCGTCGGAAAAAAAAAAAAGATACGGCGCAAAAAAAAAAATTAAAAATTAAAAAAAAATCGTGTCGCTGGACAGAAAGGTCTGTTTTTACAAGGTGTAAACAGTTTACACCTTGTAAAAGCAGCCCTAATTTTGCGTTTGCAAACTAAAACTTACGGAGAAAAAACGGAGCTGAAAAGCTTCGTGGATCTCCGTAAGTGCTAATTTGCATACCCGAGGCGGCATTTCGACACAAAATGCCCCCAGCGGCGGATGCGGTACTGCATCCTAAGATCCGGCAGTGTAAGTCCCTTACACATGCCGGATCTTCTCCCTAACTATGGAAAACTGATTCTGTGGATCAGTTCCATAGTTAGGAACAGGGATACGACGGCGTAACAGCAGTTACGCCGTCGTATCCCTTTTGTGGATTTGGCCCTTAATATCTTCATTAGTTAAAAATAGCTAAATATTTCCTAGATTTGTCATATAGGGGGCGCATTCAATGCTAGGACAAGGCTACCCGGTGGAGTAGGTGGTGGGACTAATAGCACTAAGCCAAAACGTTGTAATGTTTGTGGCATGTGCCAATGGTTGTGGCACACCACAGAAAACTGAAGATCTGACATATTGGGCTCCATTCACAAATCGGTATCAAGCACCTTAAAATATGAAGTAAATTATTGTTCAGTGTTTTTCAATGTTTTTTTTGCCATTCTCAAAAAATCGTCTCTTTCTTCAATAATTTAAATCACTGGGGCCTTATTTTTTAACAAAGGTTTCGATCACATGTGCAACAAGAAAGGGTAAGTACATGGTGTTTGTGGACAATATTTTAGATGCATGTTCAATATTCATGCTGGGTTCTTCCTTGCAGCCCCATTGTATCCTGCCGGGAGGAACTCCCCCCTCCTTCAGAATACAATGCCCTTTTGGCAACCTTTCCCTAGAGGTGACCATGGAGCATGTTTTGCCTGCGCTGGATTTATCATGGACTTGGGTGAGTATTCAAGAAGGGAAGGACATGGGCCAATGTTGACTTAATCAGTCTCTGTTCTCTTGTAGATGACCCCACAGAGGAAGAAAGTATCCTACTATTTTCTGTGGAAGCAGATGTTCAAGATCTAGGCTTCTAGACGATGGGTGTAAGAGAGCAGGAGGAGAAATATAGACAGATATGGACCCCGTACATTATATACAGAGAGCGAACCCTTTGAGGTGGGGGGGGGGAGAGGAAGGAGAGACGCCGGGAGGGGGAAATTTTTTTTTTTTCTGGGGGGGAGGGGTGGGCAGGATAAGGGTGGTTTAAGGGGGAAGGGAAGTACATCATGACATATTTATATATGGTGGAAGCAGGGCAGATTGTGGAGAGCTAGTTAAAAAGAAATAGCGTGTTAAAAGAGAAGGTTAAGAAAGTGTAAATCTGTATAAATATGTATGTAAGCCATATAGATCTGTAAAAGGATTTACTAAGAATGAAAATAAAATAAAGAATTAAAAAAAAAAAAAGATCTAGGCTTCTATGCATCCGAAAAGAATGATGACCTCAGTCAGTCTTAAGAACAGCAGCCTAATGTCAGTGTTGAGGTAGTCAACCTTCTGCCACCATCTTCAAGTTCCCAAGAGCAGAGACCGATTTAAGCCAAAGTTCAGCCAATTTGACTTTGCCCAATCCACCTATCGACATACAATGTGCGCTTACTTGTGTGTGTGTGTGTGTGTTAGATACCCAAGAGGAGGATGAGAGGATCGACTTGTACATTCAGTCCTCCTACAGTTAATAGTGTGCACCACATCCCTCCAGAACTGCTGTATAGAGGGGCAAGACCACACCATATGGAAGAACGTGCCTAGCTCCATGGTGAAATTTGGTCATCTATCAGATTGAGCTGGGTAAATTCTTGACAGCCTCTGGGGGGTATAGTACGCCCTATGGAGGAACTTTAGCTGGATGTATCTGTCCCTAGCTGAAATCATCAAGGGGATATATTGCTGGATCCCTTCCTCCCAGTCATCATCCACAAGGTTGGATATGTCCTCTTTCCATTTATGGAAGATTCTATCCTCCATGCCCTCATCTGCACAGTTTAAACAGAGGTAAAGAGAGGACAGAAGGCAATCCACATTACTAGAGATCAGGAAACACTCCACCACATGCGACTGTATTTGTATTTCGGTAGAGAATTGTGCTTGTACCGCATGCCGCAGCTGTAAGTAGTGGAAGAACAATTTTGATGGGAGTTGGAAGGTATGTTTTGGGTCATCAAAGCAGAGAAGTCTACCCTGTGGCATGATGTGTTGTAGTTTCTTAACGTCATACCGAGCCCAGATCACAGGGTTCGGGATAGACTGGAGGTGGTGTAACCTGGGATTGCCCCAGAGTGGAGTAAAAGGGGAGAATGTGTCAGATGCTTTGAGCTTAGCAGACATCTGATCCCAAACCTGTGCCACCGTGCGCATTGGAGTTGTCATTGTCGGATACGCTTTAGGGCCCCTAAACACCAGTGCTGAGTAGGACCTCAGGATGGCCGCCTCTAGGTTTACAGATGGGTTATTACGTGACTGAGTGAAGCACTGTCACCATCACCGCTGCCCAGTGATATTGTTTAAAGCATAGGAGTGCTAGTCTACCACATGAGATGGGCAGCTGCAAGGTAGTTTGGGCTATCCTGGGGGCCAGGCCAGCCCAGATGAATGTGTTCACCACCTGGTCTAAATTTTGGAAGAAGGAGTTCGGAATAGGGACCAGAGTTTTTCTAAAGACATATAGAAATTTGGGGAGAAACATCATTTTTAAGAGGTTGATCCTCCCTTCCCGGTGTCAGGGAAGAGATTTCTTTCCTACATCTTGTTTTTCATTGCTGAACATGATTGTAATGTGAAGGCCTTTTAGGCCACATCTAAAGTATCTTTCATTGGAAATGGTTACCCCAGGTTGAGGATCTGGTGTAACCATTTCTTTAGCAGCCAATGATTTATGTGACATGCATTGAGACATATTTGCTAATAAAACGTGTCTTACAAAGAATCCAGCTTTCGGTTTTTCTGCTAGTGTCAAAATGGTGGTAGAGCTGTGATTGCCTTAATATGTGGGCATTGTGCAGAGATATTGAGAAGCTGGTGAACACATTTCTGATGGACATATTAGCATCACAGACAACCTTTATGTTTAGGGAGTGGTACCTCTTCCTGTTACAGTATATGTGTTCTTTATGAGAGGCGCATGGGTACAGTCTATGATATCCATGACATTGGGAATCCCAGCTACAGCACAGAATTATTTCTTAATCTGATCCCACTCCTGATAAGGGCCTTAGCAAGCAAACATGAGAAAGATGTCTGTGATATCCCCACCACCTCTCCCCCTACCATCTAATAGGAGGCCTACTTAAATAATTACTACATGCATTTAATTATTTATTTCCTTCTGTGAATGCAATTTAAGGCCTGTTCATGGGGTATTTTCTTTGCGTTTGTGGTAAATACCGAAGGGAGGAGGAGCTAGGATGTGTGTATAGGGGAGGGGCTGGCTGAGTTTTCTCTTTTGACTAGGTTCAAATGCCGTGCCAGTAAAGCAGGGGAGGGAAGTGTGAAAGGGGTATGGCTGGAAATGTTACAGTGCAGCATAGCTGTGTGGGAATGAGGGAGTCAGAGCAATTGTGTCAGCGAGTGAGAGGAGCTCATACTGAGGAGTCTCAGAAGGTGCACTCCTCTTATTAGCACAGCAGGCTCTGTTTGGAGGGAGGAGAGAGCAGAATCCTCCCTCCACCAGCTTTCTAGGTCTCTGCTCCTTTTGAAAGGAGTGGCAATGCCGTTACTTTGTCAGTGGGACAGCTGGGGGTGGGGCAGTTAGAAGCACCCAGAGCCCCCCCTACTCTGCACCCAGGGCGAAATCCCCTTATGCCCCTCCTTATTCCAGCCCTGTGTGCAACACTGTGCTCTGTATGGCAGCTTGAAAATCTATCTCTGCTCCTGGGTACAGGCAACACCGGATAAAATAAATTTGAACTTTCCTGTAAATTGCACATCTTGAGTACAGGACAGGACACATGTTGAATATTCATCCGCATCAGTAGAAGAATGGACATCCACCTGATAGAACTTTGAAAATGTATGAACAGAAGACCAGATGACAGCCTTATTTAGATTCAGAATACTTTATTAATCCCAAAGGGAAATTATTGCAACACATACTCAACAAAGACAACAAAAGATCACAAAAATTAACAGAACAAGACACAGAGACATATCAAAATTTCCAATAACAGCCATTATCACCAAAAAAAATGAATTAAAACTAGACTCTAATAAACAGCCATAGATTAAAATACAACAAAGAATAAATAGCACAGATTAAAAATTAACAGAAAATCAAACTACCAAAATGCTAACAATACAACTCACTCTCCAGCATCACCCCAAATAATAATGAACAAGCTGGACTAGTTACAAAGCTGGACAACAGTGGCTTGATGTTTAAATGCCCAGAAGACTTCCACCAACCTGGTGACACGAGCACAGAGAAGAGCTGGAATGGCTTTTCACTTTTTGGGCATAATTATCCAAATAATAGAAGGTCAGCACCCAGGTGTATGATGCACATAAAATCTTCTTTATTACATATCCTTAGGGATACAAACAGATTTCTGCCTTTACGGGCCTTATGCCGGCTATAGAAGGTTCAAAACTCGGTCAGTTCAGGAGGAATCGGCTAAGATTAGAACCATGCATGAAAAGCCGAAATGTACCCAAGTTAAAATAAAATTATTGCTATAGGCTGTTATAGCCACTAGCAATAATCACTGTGTTCTCCCACCGGGAGCTTTCCCTGGGCCCCCTGCCCGCTAGGAGAACACAATGGCTCCGTGGAGGGATTCCTCTGTTAATACTGTCTGTGTTGTTGGGGGAATTGAGAGAAAATCGCTCCGTCTATGGCTGGCCTAGTCGTAGCAAACACATGTGCGAATAGTAGCTCATTAATAGAAATAAGTTGAAGTGGAATTGAGAAAGTGGCTCCTGGCTCTCGGGGAGGGAGGGGGGGGGGGGTCAACATGGCAAACTGCTGAAGAGGGAGGCAAGATGGATGCTTACATTGCAGACTTGGGTTCCACAGTCTCTTCCTCTAAATTGCCAGTTACACTCTTTGAGCTATGCATTTGTGGTTTTATTTATTTATTCATATGCCATTATAGTTTGATAATTTCTTTTGCTTATTTTCTTTATTTTGCTACACTTGTCTTTTTAATGATTGTTTTTTTTCTCTGGAGATGAGTTGTCTTATCCATCTAGTGATAGTCAATTTTGAAGAAGGATGTCTCTGACGAGGTCCTGAGGGTAAGATGAATAGTGCGTCCATTTTTCTAAAATAAGTCATAGCTTTGAGGTAGAGTCTCATAGTTCTCACTACATCTAAGCAGTGAAGAGCAATTTATTTTGTGTGCTTCAGAGCAGAGCACAAAGATGAAAACACAATGGCCCGGATTCACATACATCGGCGCATATTTATGCGGGCGTAGAGTATCTAATATACGCTACGCCGACGCAGCGCACAGAGGCAAGCACTGGATTCACCAAGCACTTGCTCCCACTTGCTCTTAAAGATACGCTGGGTTTCCTCGGCGTAAGCCAGCGTAGGTGGAAGTGGGCGTGAGCCATGCTAATGAGGCGTGACCACATGCAAATGATGGGGCAAGCGCCATAGAAGTACTTAAAGTGAACGGCACATGCGCCGTCCCGTGGCCGCATCCCTGTGCGCATGCTCAGAATCACGTCGGAACTACTCCCTAAGATACAACGGATCACTGCCTATGACGTGAACGTAACCTACGCCCAGCCCTATTCACGTACAACGTAAACGACAAAAGATACGATGGCTTGTGTTCCCTGGTCCATATCTTTGCATGAGTTGCGCCTCCTATATGGGGAATAACTTTACGCCGGATGTACGACTTACGCAAACCGCGTATATTATGCGCCGGGCACAAGTACGTTCGTGAATCGGCGTATCTCCCTCATTTGCATATCTGCATAGAAATTCAATGGGAGCGGCAAATGTGCCCAGCGTAAATATGCGCCCACGATACGCCGGCGTAGGAAAGTTACGTCGGTCGGATGAAGCCTATTTTCAGGCGTATCTCAGTTTATGGGCACGGCGCATAGATACGACGGTGCATACTTACACTTACGCGGCGTATCTCGATATACGACGGCGTAAGTGCTTTGTGAATCCGGGCCAATGTCTTCATTTAGGAAGGAAGGATGGCTTTGAACACACAAGACTTTTTGTCTTTGTGAAGTATGAGAAATGTCTCCCCAAAAATGAGAGGGCTAATAAATCAGAGACACAGTGCCTCTTTGCACCATGGGAGGAGATTAATGGAGGTCTGAGCTACTGGGGTCCCTATTTGACTGCCACGTATTTTACACTCTAATTATATCTTTAATGAGAGAAATGCAAGATTTGGTGGTATCTCTATTTATAGCATTGAAAAAAATAAGTGCCACAAGGGTACTTCTATGCAGAATATGAATACTTACAGGAGTTTTTAGAGCTTAGTCACTTTAAGTGTTGCTCTTACTAGTCTGGCAAAGCAGAGCTTTTTTTTTCCAGGTTGGTGGACAACCTGGAAAAAAAATCAACATAGGGACAAGGTGCTTGGGGCAATATGGCCTGGTATGATTCAGAAGAGGAGGGACCTTCGCTAACCTCCCCTCTTCCTGACCTGCCAGGCTGCATGCTCGATAAGGGTCTGGTATGGATTTTGGGGGGACCCCACACTGTTTTTTTCAACTTTAGCCTTGGGTTCATCTTAAAATTCATACCAGACTCAAGGGGCCTGGTATAGACTGGGGGGACCGGCACTGGTTTGTTTATATCCTGCTGTCAGCAGATGATTCATGGTTGTTAAGGACACGGCGACCGAGAGGCCACCCTGCTCCTTAAAACCCAGCTATTCTTCACACAGAATTTGGATCGGATCAATATTTTCAATTAAAATTTGAATCTGTCCGAAAAGTTGGAATTTGATCTAAAACAAATAAAAACTAAACAAATTCCAAAATGAATCAATGAAATTAAATCAAATTAAATTAGTAACATAACAAATCTATTTGAAACAAAACGAAACACCATTTTCCGTTCTATAAATATGTCTAGTCCTAATAGTATTGCAAGTGCTTACAGCTACTATATTCATCTTCTAGGCTGTACCCTTTAAAGACTGGGAGCTGCTGAGCTGCTTGAGCTCACCTTGTGTCACCACATGTCTGTTATCCTAGAAGTGTTGCTTTAGATCATGTAACAAGCTGCTAAGACGACGTCTTGGACTAAGCTACTACTGTTTATTTGTCAGGACCAAAAGACTCCTTTCTCACTTGTGGAAATAAAGTCCCGTGATCAACAGAACCTGTCATTTGGATTTTTTCATCATTACACTGTGTTATATTAGTATCCATAGTTAAAGAGGGCCCCACCCCACCAGGACTTGTTAATTTCCAGCTTGTTGAGTATTCGGACTTAAAGGATGTCATTGTGGACTGCACTTTCTAAGTTGTCCGTGATATTACTAGGAGTATCACTATTTGTTAGCTTTCCAGCCAGCATTACTCACAACTTTTTTTATGTTGTCTACCTATACAATTGCCAGGTGGTTTATGCTGTATTTATGCTTTATTGATTAATTATTTTTTTTAAATGTTAGTTGTTGGGTGTCACCAGGCTCGGATGTAGTGAACCCATCATATCCACAACCAACAACTTTGGTTGAGCTACATTAATCTGCATTTTTTTTTTACTTATCTGACAAATAAAAAAGAAAATGTGTTTAAATTGTATTTTTTATCCTTGACAATAATAAATGCAGAAAGTGGTCCATTCAGATACATCAGTACATTCGGAATATTCCAGATGTCGTGCAACCCTACTGCATATTAGACACAACAAGACAGATAATATTATATTACAGATTGCTCTGCAGACTCGTCTATTATATGTTAAATTTACTTTTTTCTCAATTTGTAAACACAACGGCTGCTATGATATTAAATTACTCCATGGAGCTGATTTTTACAGCAATCGTTTCTTTATATTTCCCTGGAGGAGGAAGAGCACATCTGCACTTCATGAATGATCTTCACACTTGTTAAATGAAGAAAAGTGTGGAATTAAACAATGGACAGAAAGTCATTCTTGCAGGTCTATGTAAAAGGGAAACAATGGTTTTACTAAGGCGTTTTATTACAGCTTAATGCTCTCTCACTTCCTGCATGAAAACAATAGAATTATTCTCTTTAATTCAAGATTAAATTATTTGGCTTTATCAAATACAAAAAAATATATATTTTTTTATTAAAATGACACTGCTGTGAAACATAAAAACAATATTAAATTTCCTTGCTGGGAAAAATAACAGCCCTTAAAATGTCACTACTTGCTAAACTCCTTTTAGGGTCTACCAACTCACATCCCCACTCACATAATATGCATCTTCAATGCATCTGCTTACTATTCATTTGGAGTAATATCAGACCAAGGGTTTCTAAGAAAATATTCATTCAATCTATACACAAGGAAGTTATAGAAAAGTAAGACAGAGAGATCAAATTATGAACACCACATCCCAATATATAAATAAACTAGGGTTGTTACTGATTACAATTTTTGTGTTCGATTAATCGTTTTTTTTTAATCGATTAATCGACTAATTTTGATTAATTATAACGCACATACAGATCCAACAACTGTTAGCTGATCTCCCTGCAGGCTGATTCACAGTGCAGCTACCAACCACTGGAAAAATGGATAGCAGGATACAAAAAACACACAAAGGCAGTGCTCGATGGCAATAGCATTAAAACTTTTATAGTCTTCAAGTAGGTAACAAAATAAATATTGCACTGGAGATAAAATCGATGTAGCTACATAAACTGTAAAAATGGTGCGAGTAATACCAAACGGTAGCAAAAGCAGTCATAAAAACATGTAGCTAAGTACGATACTGGTATAAAAATGTGTACAATTATACCACTGCTGAATCCAGATGAGGAGGGGTTGACATCAGTCCGTCGGCATGTAGATGTCCCATGAAGGGAACTATCACAACTCCCAGTGGATGGCTGTAGAATGCCAGGTTGATAGAGGGAAGTGATAGAGGGAAGTGTAACAGCCCTTTCGTGTGGCACATAGTAAGGTCCCGCCGGCATGCAGATATGAAGGCACAGCAAAGGAGCCCTTCAGATGGACATGGCAAGCCCCACCGGTGTCCGTGATGTCACCGGACCTCCGACGGAACTCCCTGAAAACCCGGAAGCCAGCGGAAAATTTTGATTGATCAAAAAAAATTACGATTAATCAAGGAATTAATAGTTAATTTCCAAAGCCCTAAAATAAACAAAAAATTAGGGACAAGAGGTCAAAAGCCTCGGGACTTTAGGGGTGTTGTAAGTAAATTGGAAATTCATGATACTATATATAAAAAAGTAGAAATGTTATTACAATGTTTAAAAAACATGAGAACATTTTTACACTCAAATCAAAAAAATCACTTGTTCCATGAATGCATAAAGAACAGACACTACCACTCTCAACATGTTTTGCTCGGTAGAGCTTCCTCAGGAGATTTCGGTGTGGAGTTTATGCTATAGATGACAAGAAATGAAATGAGTACTCATGTTGATATTTGGTTTACACAAAAACATGTGAAAAACAAATGGATATCTAGTTTATACAAAAACATGTAAAAACAAATGAGTTGGCATATATAACGTATGGAAATATGTTTTAAAGAAATATACAAGATCTTAGATAAAAGGAGCATAGGTCTATATGGATATCGGAAAAATTAACCTTACCAAACAACTGCTCTATATCAAAGTGTCACTTGGGATTTATATAAGGAAATTCAAGTTCCATGTGTGCACATAGCACCCCACCTGTTGAAGAGAATTATTTTTTTAAACATTATAATAAAATTTCTACTTTTTTATATATTGTATCATAAATTTACCATTTATATATATATATATATATATATATATATATATATATATATATATATATATATATATATATATATATATATATATATATATATATATATATATATACTGTATATATATATATATATATATATATACACACACAAGGGAGGTTTATCAGTTCCATATCTCCAGTTATTATTATGAGGTCCAAAAAGTGCCCTTGACTTCATATCAGCTTTATGCGTGACTCCAGCAGCATATGAAACCTCCCCCCATCGCAATAGACATTCTCTACTAGCCCCTCACCCCTACACTCTCGTAGCCCCCCTGGCAGTATTATTATGTCAGATTTTTTAATCTCAAAGCGGTACATTTTTTTGCATAGAAATTTAGCGTTTTATATTGTAAGCCTGTAATTCTTAGTAATAGCCCACTTAAATCTGTCATAACAAGAGTCTAGTAGACATCCCGGGTATCACTTCCTGACATGCCTCTTGAAAACATCAGGATGATGAAATGGCCAGTCGGGGCGAGCCAGGAAGTTACGACATCCCACACAGTATTATTATTATTATACAGGATTTATATAGCGCCAATAGTTTGCGCATCGCTTTATAACGTCGGGGGAAGACAGTACACTTACAATACAATTTAATACAGGAGGGATCATAGCGCCCTGCTCATCAGAGCTTACAATCTAGAAGGGAGGGTCAAGTGGAACAAAGGTTAGTAGCTGTGGGGGGATGAACAGATTGACAAAATGAAAATACAGTTGTTAGGTGTGGGTAGGTAAGACTTCTCTGAAGAGGAGGGTTTTCAGGGATTGTCTAAAAGCTAATAGAGTAGGAGATGGACAGATTGGGGTAAGGAATTCCATAGGTTTGGAGAGGCTCTGAAAAAGTCCTGGAGACAAGCATGGGAGGAGGTGATGAGAGAGCTAGAGAGCAGAAGGTCTTGAGAAGAACGAAGAGAATGATTAGGTTGGTATTTTGAGACTAGGTCAGTGATGTAGCTGTCAGGTGTCTTCATTGTGTAATATACTCTTTTTCTGGTCCATTGTAAGGGTTCCAGTTTGGTGTAGCTGTCACTGGCGAATTTAACATTGTTGACATTACCACGTTAATATACCTTGCTGCATCAACAAGTCTCTGTGTGAGCTTCTTTTGCCTGCGGGCAGTGAGCCTGAGCCACAGGTTCAAGCTTGCTGGGCATCCCATTCCACAACCATGAGCATTAATATGCATTCCCCGCTTCCTCCCTTACTTTGCAACTCCATTCTTCTGAGGAAGCTTTCCAAAAGATTTTGGAGTGTGTCTGTGGGAATTTGTGCCCATTCAGTCAAAAAGAGCTTTTGTATGGTCAAGTACTGATGTTGGACAAAAAGACCTGGCTTGTAATTGGCATTTCAATTCAACCCAAAGGTGTCTAGTGGGGTTAACACTCTGCGCAGGCCATTTGGGTTTTGTTCTGGAAAGATTTACTTAGGGCTGATTTGCATTTTTGTGGTGTGTTAATTTGTGGTGCATTAAGGGAAGCTCAATAAAAATAATGGGCCACCCAAACATCAAAACATCTAAAAAATCTGACATCACAAAATTTGTAATGAACTGCAACACACTATAATGTGTTCTTGTACACAGTAACGCACGTGCATTTCCTTAGTGCTCTGGAGTGCCATTTGACATGCATTGCCTAGGTTTGTTGGGGTGGATGTAATGTGTGTTGCCACATGTTGTTGTAATGAATATGTTGTCACAATATGGACATGTAAATGGGCCCTTAAAGTCAGAAAGGCACTGATGTACAACACCTAGGGGTAGATTCAGATAGATTAGCGGATCTTTAGATCCGCGTAATCTATCTGATTTACGATCCGCCGGCGCAAGTTTGAGAGGCAAAACGTATTGTTTATTATCCGCGTAATCTATCTGATTTACGATCCGCCGGCGCAAGTTTGAGAGGCAAAACGTATTGTTTATTATCCGCGTAATCTATCTGATTTACGATCCGCCGGCGCAAGTTTGAGAGGCTAGTGCTGTATTCAGAAAGCACTTACCTCAAAAATTATTTTCCATACTTGCGTATCGTAAATCCCCCGGCGGAATTCAAATTCCGCGGCTAGGGGGAGTGTAGTATTTAAATCAGGCACGTCCCCGCGCCGATTTAACTGCGCATGCGCCGTCCGTGAATTTTCCTGGCGTGCATTGCTCCCAATGACATCGCTAGGACGTCATTGGTTTCGGCGTGAGCGTAACTTGCGTCCAGCGCTTTTCTGAATTGACTTACGCAAACGACGTAAAAATTCAAAACTACGGCCATACTTAACATAGGATACGCCTCATATAGCAGGGGTAACTATACCCTGGAAAAAGCTGAACGCAAGCGACGTAAAAAAAAAGCGACGGGCGGGCGTTCGTTTCTAAATCGGCGGAAATCGGCATAAAAACGTGCACAACTGCGCAGCAACCATCTGCATTGCATGTGGTTGCAGTGCAGCTCTTTTGAGTTGAATGGGTTGTGTTTCGCATGTAGGTAGGTGATTGTGTGTATATGATATCTCATCTTGCCATTTTCTAATATTGTGTTAAATGTTTAGAACTGCTTTGCACTATATGCTGTGTTTATACTGGGTTGGTGACTTCTGGTTGAAAGCGAGTTTGTGAGCATGCTCTCTCCCTGATGTTTTTGACTCTGCTCACTAATAGAGGCCATAAACATCACAGGAAGTCTGCCCAAAGGGGTCATTGCTCCGTGTATGGGAACAAGAATTGAATTCTGCTCTTTTCTACATCCCTTAAGCTCATTCAGAATGGACAGGGCCAGAGTGATGAGTTAAAAGTTAAAGGAAGTTTGTTGTTATCTTTTTATGCCTGATCTGAAGTTATTGAAGAGTACAGTAGGGGTGCATGCATGGTCTATCATACAACATGGTCATATTTAGGAGAAAAACTTTGCAAGAAGACGATACAATACTAGTTCCTAATTATGGACAGCAGCCAACTGGCCAGGAAGCTGGGGTGACTTGACGTAGGTGATGGAGGATGCTGGTAGTAAAGGAACCTTTGTGCTGGTGCTCTTTCCCTAGCGATCGCTACCCCAAATTAAATCTGATTGTGGCACGGGGTGTTATAAGGACCCAGCCTGAAAAGGAAGATTATGGAAGATCAAGTAAAGCCTCAGGGAATACAAGCTTGTGTGGAGTACAGTGTTGAGCTTCCTAATGCTAATCTGTGTTACCTTGTCCTATCAGTGTAGAGGATGGGACAGTGTGAAGAGAAGGAGTAAAGAGATACAGGTAATGGTGTCATTGGTAGAGGGGAAGGGTGCTGGGCTGGTGGAGACTGGTGACAGCTATGCGGCACCAGCTCGGAAATGTTGCACAGAGGAAGAAGGGCGCCAAAGTGCTTATATCTGTGGTTTCCAACAAGAGAAAGTAGTGAGTCAAGTAACAGAACCCAAAAGTCAAGCTACATGTCTGCCAGGGAGAAGTGTCACTCATAATGGAGAGTGCTGCCTTTAAGCCATACCCCTTGTTCAGGCAAATACCTCTGTTAACCCTGTTTCCCCACATGAACCTGTTTACAAGCTGACATGATTGCCCGCCAAGTGTGACAGGTGGATCATTGTTGCAAGTCGCCATACAAAGCAACGTGGCTGCGGCATGTGTACAACCCTGTCCACTGACTTTGCAGATTAAGGGGAGCAGTTGGGGGGCATAAAGACTCAGCATAACCATGTGTTTTAACCCCCACGACTGCAAGGGTGAACCTAGCCTTAAAGTGACACTAAACATTTCCCTTATTCCTCAAAAATAATCCATACACATCCACCACAGGTTATTGGAAGTAGTCTGTGGAATCACTGATTAGACTTATTTTTTTCAGATTAGTTCTCCAAACCTACCTTCTTTACAGATATAGGCCCGGATTCAGGTAGATCGGCGCATCTTTTTTTCCCGGCATAGCGCATCTCATATGCGCTACGCCGACGTAACACAGAGAGGCAGGAACGTAAATTTGTCGGCGTAAGCCCGCCTAATTCAAAGTAGGTGGAAGGTGGGCGTGATACATGTAAATGAAGCATGACCCCATGCAAATGAATGGCCGAATGAACAGCGCATGCGCCATCCCGTGGACGCTCCCAGTGCGCATGCTCAGAATCACGTCGGAACGAACGCCTATGATACGTCGAATCACTGAACGTAACCTATGCCCAGCACTATTTTACGTAAACAACGTAAAATAGGACGGCTGTTCCGTTGTCCATACCTTTGCATGGGATACGTCTCCTATAGGTGGAATAACTTTTTTCCAGACGTAGCCTTACGTAAACAGCGTATATTACTGTGACGGGCGCAAGTACGTTCGTGAATCGGCGTATCTCAGTCATTTCTATGCGTAAATCAATGGGAGCGCCCCTTGCGGCAAGCGTAAATATGCGCCCAGGATACGACGGCGTAGGACACTTACGTCGGTCGGAGTAAGCCAAATTTCAGGCGTATCTTGCATTAAGAATCCGGCGCATAGATATGACGGCGCATCTGTGCACTTACGCGGCGTATCTCGAGATACGCCGTGTAAGTGTTCCGTGAATCCAGGCCATAGTATGCATTATAGCCTGTACAATACAGATAGCTAGTAGTGTTGCTCACGAATATTCGTATTGCGAATATTCGGCTCGAATATGGCATATTCGAGTATTCGCGATATATTTCGAATTTCGCGGTGAATATTCGCGATTCCGAATATTCGCATTTTTTCAATTTTATTTTTAAAACAGATCACATCCTATCGACGTCTAAAAGCATTGCTGGTATGATTAGAGACCCTGGGCCGAGTAGCTAAGCTGAGGCGATCCTTTTATGTTGCCGAATTTAAAAAAAAAAAATTGCGAATTTTCGCTAATGCGAATGCGAAAATGATTGCGAATTTTCGATAACTGTGGTAGGAGAACTCTGATTGTCTCTGATGCAAAAGGGGGGGGGGGCTTTGTGTATGTTTCTGTTATGAATATTTGTATGATTGATATTATTTTTTTTTGTAAGAAGGAAAAAATTGCGCATACCTTAAAAAAAGGGGAGAATACAGCAGCAACTCAAAAATGTTATACAACATAAATTAATACAAGACAGAAAATGGAGTCGCTCTACAAGAATAAAAAATATGTCTAGTGACAAGACATGTGGGCAAATTATAAAATAAGCAAACGCAAATAACTTGTGAAATACACAGTGAAACAAATATATAAAGAAATATAGTCCCAATAATAGAAAAATAATCTTTCATAAAAATGTCTTTGATATGTGAAGTGAAAAAAAGTCCAAAGCATGCAGCATGAACGTGTTCAATCTTCAAGGTGTTTGATTGACAAACGGCTGTGACAGATGGATAGAGTAAAGAATCACCACCAATGCAAAACACTTTTTATTTTTTATTGTAAAATATCAAGAATATTCTGAGACAATCAGAGTGCTCCTTCCGCATTTGCCGAATATTCGCAATTATTTTGTATTGTAAAATATCAAGAATATTCTGAGACAATCAGAGTGCTCCTTCCGCATTTGCCGAATATTCGCAATTATTTTGTATTGTAAAATATCAAGAATATTCTGAGCCAATCAGAGTGCTCCTTCCGCATTTGCCGAATATTCGCAATTATTTTGTATTGTAAAATATCAAGAATATTCTGAGCCAATCAGAGTGCTCCTACCGCAGTTATCGGAATTTCGCAATTATTTTCGCATTCGCAATAGCGAAAATTCGCAATCATTTCATTTCGATAAAATATCACGAATATTCGAATTTAGCGAATATATCTCGAATATTCGACTATATATTCGAGATATATCGCGAAATCGAATATGGCGTATTCTGCTCAACACTAATAGCTAGCCATTCCCTTGGATCTGGGCCTCAGAAGGTGTGAGACATGAATAAGTGTAATGCAATATACAGAGGTCTTTAATAACCTATGTAATAAGGTTTTGGCGCCTTCATTGCTTTATCTACAGAATATGATTAGTAAAGCAATATGGAGTAGGAAGTAGGAACCATTAAGAAGACGCATTACAGAACGAAATCTCCAAAACAAGTGTTTTCATTTCCTTTCAGCATTAAATACTGACCCTATGAGATTAAATTAAACTGAAAAGCAGATGCTGAAAACAGATTCAAACTATTTACAAATCTTTTTTATAGAAACTGTGTGAAAGGTAAATGTAAATCGTTGGTGTAGATACATATATAAAACCACCATACTGTATATATAATTATGTATTCATTAGAAAATACTTAACCACATCCCCTATGCACTTTTTTTCCCTAAAAAAAATGTTTTTCTTATTGGCGACGTATATCTTTTAGATTTTGTAGTCCACCCTAATGTATTATACATTTGTTTTTTTCAGGATAGATATCGCTTTAAAGCGTAACTCCACTTTTTGTTGAGAAAAAAACATTCCCCTCTGGGTGATCTATGTACATTGCAAAAATTATAACAACCTTTGTTGCAGATTCCTACCTTTTGTTATTCTGAAGAAATCCCTGTGCATGTGTCTGTGCCTCTGGGCACAGTGGGTCTAATGGGAGTGATTTCATAATTATTAGTCAGCTATGGCAGCCCTTTAGACATGTTCCTATTGGGATTATCCCACCAAAAATGATTTTTTTGTTGCAGGGGATGCCTGAAATCTAACTTGTATCTTAGGCAGACTTCTGGGAAAATTGGTGAGCTAATCAGGAAATTATGTTTCTGGGGAGTTGTCAGTACACATTCTCCATGTACCCACATTGCATTGCATTTATAGAAAATTACAGCTGCTGCAGATTTAAAAGGAAACATGATTTTTAATAACATTCAAGTACAATATGAATTGTACATGCTAAATTATTATTTGCTATTTTTTCCCCATGAAAGTGGAGTCACCCTTTAAGCCAGCTGAAGCTTCAGATTCATTCTTATGATAGCGTGTATAATACTTCATAAAGCTACCTGCTTGTCCTCCCTGCTCTGCTAAATTGGATTATATCTTTGACAACCTTTGCATCCAATATCGACTATTCTCTGAACTTTGCTTGGCTTTGACTTTGGATTTTGACCTTGACAATTCGAAATCTTGCCTGTCTGCCAACTGCAAGTACCTGTTTGCTTTGCTCAGTTTGCGCATCCCCTGGCGTAGTAGCCAGGCATCATAGCATTGTGTATTGGGGCAACTGAGTACAGGTAGGCCTGCTTGCCTTATGGGAAAGAATGCAGAATCCAGCTATAGTATTTGTCCACCTGCGTTAGGAGTAAGTGTGATACCCCCTCCCTATTATTGACAGCACCAATTTGGTATATCTGGCTCCATAGCAGCGGCGACAGCACATTAGGACCCAGTGCCGGTTACATTATGGGGCTGATAGGCGCATGCACAGGAGGGCCGATATTATTGGTTATGCTGCATAGCCTTCTCTGTTGACATGCAGATCGGGATGCGATCCAGGCGATGCTCCGGATCAGATCTAACATTAAATATTATTGTGGTTTTATTGATCAGAGCTTCTACCTTATTGCCATAAAGACAGAGACACCGGATCAGTGCTATCAATAGCAGGGGCAGGACAGCAAGAGGAGCCTGGGAACCCCCATGGTGGGTGGAACTACAGGGCCTGGTCACAAGTGCAACCTTTGCGACCCTGGTAGATCTGCCACTGCATTTGGACCCTCATATGGAGTTCCTGGTGACATATCTCTTACTTTCTGCCACTATGATGGGTCCGCAAGACAGCAGAAAGGGGGCCTGCTGAAAAACATGTAAAAGGGCCCCACAATGGGACTAAAGGGCCCTGAGATCAGTGAGAGGGGCCAGGAGAGAAGGGCCACAGGCTCAGAGGGAAGGGGTCTGGGACCAGAGGAAAGGGCCCCAGGACCAATGGAAAGGGGAGGAGGGATGTCAGGGAAGGCATTCATGGTTTCTTGCACCAGAGTCCTAAAGGTTCTAGTTACGCCTCTGAGAATGGGTAATAGTCAGTTGATCAGCGAGTAACTGTAATTTGCAGTTTAATAAATAGGTACAAAGTTAGAATGAATAATATAAGGTCCTGGATGGAAAAGAGCATGCATACACTTCAGAATAATACAAAACAGGTTATGTAAGTTGTGCAAATATGGACTCTTCACAGCAATGTCTATGTGGCTTAGTCAGGGTAATGTGGCTGTATAGCTTAGTCCATATAAGACTCTATAAATGCAGACAGTCAAGCTGAGAATCAGTATGTCAGGAAACAGTTCAGAACACAGCTCTTTGCAATTATCCTTATAAACAACATTCATCTCATTGAAGAGCTGAAGGAACCAAGGGCTGAGGAACCAAGTGTGGTGAAACCGCTTGGGCACCCCGACTAGGTGGTCCCCTACACCAACCAGAGCTTCCTGTCCTTCAAACCATTCCAAGCAGATCAAGAGCTAATACCAGCCCTTTTTACCTCAAATATTTTACACAGAAAAGATGTGAGGTAAACTCCAAAGGGATGATTTTTATTGAAACTCAGACACATACTTAATACCCTACAGGAGGACACCCCCCTCCTGTAAGCAGTTAAGTGTGTTAAGCGTGTTTTAACTGTAGAGAGGATGGGCTTACTGGCACATGACAGAGATCACTGGTCCCAATCACTGGGAACAGTAGATCTTTGCCATGTCATCTGGCAGAACAGGGAATCACCTTGTTTACACAGTGTCAATCATTGAAGTAGTATGGATATATACACATCTAGATCTGAGAGATCTTACACAAAACAGGTAGTTCCATCCGCAATGCACATTTATTGACAGGGTTACATAGTATATACAAATTACACACCAGAGAGTATTTATAGCACAATGTACAGTGTAAATCCCCTGGCTTACATGATATTTACAAATTACCCACAACCACCATATTTATAATACAATATAAGATTCCAAGTGTAGCGTTAGGTTACCTGTTAAAGAGGAAGTAAACCCTGATTGCATTTATTTCCTCTTTTTTTCCCTGTAAAGTTAAAGCATAATGTGTGTCACTTACCTGAAAACGAAGCCTGAGATGTCCCCGCTGGCTGAAAGCATCCATCTTCAGCCCTCATGGCACGATCGTGCCCTTTCTAAAGTGCACATGTGGCGATTACATTGGTACAAGTGTATATTGTAAATATCTCCTAAACCATGCAGGTTTAGGAGATATTTCCAGCACCTAAAGTTAAGCCTTAATATAGGCTCATCTGTAGGTAAAAGTGATTGTACAGGGTTTACATGGCGACTGCCGTGTGTCTTCACACAAAAAGAAGATCTTAGCTTGGTCACAAGGCATTATATCCCCCTCCTTTCTGTACTGTGGCTGATATAATTCTCCCTAATTGGTCACTGTACCTAGCAAATATATATTGGGCACAGCCTGATTGGATAAGTCAATAAAGGCTGCTGTTTACTACCCATGTGAGATGTGATCAGGGAAAACAAAAGGCCATCTTTTGAAGTGGAGCTAATTACAGTAACACCAACACACCACTCAATACTTTAAATATATTTCATTCTAACTGAAATATATTTCTAATTACAATATTATCTACGTCTATTAATGGAGATTACACATAAACTCGTAAGACAACAATAGGCAATTCCCCATTCTGCCTCTCCTCACCGCGATCACGGGTCGCCGGCAGACATTGTGCACGCGCCCGGTATCCTCCTTGCACGGACCGACATACAGGTACATCGGTTCGCGCAGGAGAGCCGACCTGCCGCAGTATATCTGCGTGAGCATGTCAGCAAGTTGTTAATCAGATATCTCACTCCAGGTCAGACTGGCCAGCCCCGAGTTCACAAAGTACACTACACATTACTATAAGTTTAACATCCCCACAGTAGTTTGCTAGCAGACAATAGGTGAGTAAATTAGCACAATTAACAATACAAACAGTGATCTCCCCCTCCTCAGACTAGTAGGCAACAGAAGAACCTTGACTTTCCAGATCTCATTAATCAGCTTTCTTTTCACATACATCTGTTTACTGAGTTTCAGGTTGGGAGACCCTCATGGCTTCCTTGATTGTTTAACCACTTCCTTACTGGGCACATATACCCCCTTCCTGCCCAGGTGAAATTTCAGCTTCTGGCACTGCGTCGTTTTAACTGACAATTGCGCGGCCGTGCGATGTGGCTCCAAAACAAAATCGACGTCCTTTTTTTCCCACAAATAGAGCTTTCTTTTGGTGGTATTTGATCACCTCTGCGGTTTTTATTTTTTGCACTATAAACAAAAAAAGAGCGACAATTTAAAAAAAAAAAAAATATTTTTTACTTGTTGCTATAATAAATAGCCCAATTAAAAAAAAAAAAATCTCAGTCTAGGCCCATATGTATTCTACATATGTTTGGTAAAAAAAAAAAAAAAAATTGAAATAAACGACTGGTTTGCGCAAAAGTTATAGCGCCTACAAAATAGGGGACAGAATTATTATTTTTTATTATTTTTTTTTTTACTAGTAATGGCGGCGATCTGCGATTTTTATTGGGACTGCGACATTATGGCGGACACATCGGACACTTTTGACACATTTTGGGCACCATTCACATTTATACTGCGATCAGTGCTATAAATATGCACTAATTACTGTATAAATGTGACTGGCAGGGAAGGGGTTAACACTAGGGGGTGAGGGAGGGGTTAAATGTGTACCCTGCATAGTGTTCTAACTGTGTGTGGAGGGGGACTGACTGGGGGAGGTGACCGATCTGTGTCCCTATGTACAAGGGACACAGATCGGTCTCCTCTCTCCCTGACAGGACATGGATCTGTGTGTTTACACACACAGATCCATGTCCTTGTCCCTGTTACCACCGTTCGCGGGCGCCTAGCGGACATCGCGGCCACCAGGCACGCGCATCGGCATCTCAGTGATGCGGCGGGCACACGTGCGCGCGCCCCCCAGTGGCCAGGAGGAGCGGAAGCCGTAAAAAGACGGCCACTCAGAGATTTAGAGCCACCCTGCGGCCGTACAAAGTCATACGGCCGTTGGGAAGTGGTTAATGTAATAATGTCTTTTTGCATTATATAACAGAACATCTTCCTAAATGCTTGTAGCTCCCTGAAATGCCAGAGCCCATAGTCGGTAGGCAAAAGGCTAACCTTCAGTTCTCTCCAAAAGCCTCTGTGCCGAGTGAGGCTGTCACACAAAGGAAGGCCACCCCACTGAAACTAGAGTATTATGGTAGCGGGAGAGGGGCTCCCACAGTGGCTGGGTCTTCAAAAGAAACTGTGCTAGATTAGGCTCCTGCCCAGCTGCCCACACACCAGTTCTGACAGTGGAGGGCCTCACAACTGGCTAAAGAACAATTGCCCAGCTACCACTGCCTCGTCAGTTGTGGCTTCTCTGAGCTGCTGAGGGAGGTAAGCTGAGAAATCTATCTTCCTTGATTATATACAGAAACCCAGGGATGTATGGGAAATTGGGTAAAGGGACCTGTGCCTGCATCTAAGCATGGTGAATAATTGGGCACTTTGCTACAGCCATGCTAGCTTCACCGATATCCCTTGACAGTACATTGCTCTATCTCAGGAGCTTAAAAAAGTTTACAAAGTAAAAAGAAAAGAAAGTATAACTATAGACAATGGGCCAGATTCACAGAGGAAATACGCCAGAGTATCTACTGATACTCCGGCGTATTTTCAAATTTGCTGCGTCGTATCTTTATTTGTAATTCACAAAAAAGATACGACGGCTTTTGGCTAAGATCCGACAGGCGTACGGCTTCGTACGCCTTCGGATCTTAAGTGTAATTTTCCGGCGGCCGCTAGGTGGAGTTTGCGTCGTTTTCCAGCGTCGGGTATGCAAATTAGCTGATTACGGCGATCCACGAAGATACGCGCGTTTGTCGCAATCTCTTACGTCGTCGCTAGTCGGTTTTTCCCGTCGCAAAGTTAGTCATGCTTTTTCATGGCTTATCTTTAGAACAGCCATGTTAAAGTATGGCCGTCGTTCCCGTGTTGAATTTCAATTTTTTTTTTGCGTAAGACGTCAGGGAATACGAAAGTACGTTACGCACGTCGCCGTTCAAAAAACACGTCGGGCACCGTAATTTCACGCAATGCACGTCGGGAAATTTTCACACGGAGCATGCGCAGAACGTTCAGCGCGGGAACGCGCCTAATTTAAATGGTACACGCCCCATTTGAATTAGGCGGGCTTGCGCCGGACGGCTTTACGTTACACCGCCGTAAGTGCTTGGTGAATCAGGCACTTGCGCTGAAAACTTGTGGCGGTGTAACGTAAAGACGATACGTTACGCCGCCGCAGTTCTTTATGAATCTGCCCAAATACTTTTTTTTTTGGATAGAGTGGAGAGGAATTAAAATGTTTGTAATTTTTTATTGCTATCTGTACCTCTGTTTAGGAGATACCCTCTTTCTATTTGTCAGGTTTACTATTATCATTGAAAGCGAAAGTAAACCTGGGGGTTCCCAAGGAATTCCCTTAATTTGCATGGATTTCCTCTCACTTCCTGTTTGTTTATGGGACAGGAAGTGAAGGTAAATCTTTGCAATGGGACACAGATGCAAAAAAAAAAATCTGACAGCGGTTATAATCCTCCCTTGCTCTATCCAAAATGTAAAAAAAAAAAGTTTTGCCTATAGTTATACTTTGAGCCCTCATAGACCCTCTCACCCTCACCCTCTCACCCTCTCCAGTACTATCTACCAGGGTGCAGGAGAAATCCAGCTATTAAAAAAGTTAAATTACTTTTCTTTTAGGACGTTTAATATTTAACGTGTCAGCCTGCATTGAAAATGCCTCTTTATCACTCAGAGAAGAACAAATTGGGGTTTAGATTGACTTTAAATTGATTTTTACATAATAGCCTCAGTCTATTTTAGTTGTAGTCTTTATAATCCCCTGACATTTAGCATTTAGTCTAGGACAGGATGATAGTTCTGAGGTTGCATTTGACCTGTTTTGCCCTCTGTGGTTTCTCTGGCTTCAGCAAGTCCAATTGAAGATGCATTTTCATTGCAGGCAAAGTAGGTCAAACAGAGACATTTGTGTTTAAACACATAAGTTTGAGCTGCACTACTTTGAATGTAGAAATCTTCATTATGGTGGCCATGCTTTGATTTTAATATCTGACCTTTGTGCAATTTAATATAAATTACCAAATTGGCAAATAATCAAATAGTCTGTAGGCAGGTGCAGTCTATTTTCCCCACTGCTAGTGGTGCTCCTCCACAGCAGCACTGTTGTTGGAGAGTGTGACAGGAGTCACTTTGGGGGGGGGGGGTGCCTGAGAACTCCATTCTGATCTGTACTAGTCGGACTCTATTTACAGCCACACTGGAACCTTTTAAAATGTATATATTATACTGTTGGACCCTTTTGCTGAGATCGGTTGGTGTGTGGTTGTAGTCCATTGTTTTATTGTCTCTGTCTGTCCTGGCTGTGGGAGGGGGGGGGGGTTCCTCCTACAGATCTCCTTGCTGATCTGACAGTTTACCCTGCCTGAATTCCAAAGGGGGGGGTGGGGTGATGGCCCAGAGAGGGATATCTGTGGTGTCCATGTGTGATAATAAAGCTGTTTGATGTTGTTGTTCACCCTACACTGTGTTACGGCTGGTGACTGGATGGGCTAAAAGATCTTAGATCTTGTGGTACTGGACAGAGAAAGCATTTACGGTGGATATAGATCTGTTGAAGACAAGAGTTCTTCACAGAGAGGAAGCCTATGGTTTTCTGGGTCACTGGGGAAGCTATCCTATTACATGATGCTGTCCCATGTGATTCAGGCAGCCATCTTGGGTCAGGCAGAGCCAAGTTAAAGCCCTGGCTCCCAGGTTTGGGATGCATTTTGTGAGTTGGTAGAGTAGGGAAAGGTATCCAGCCTGTTAGGGACAATACTAGGGGAAGGGAAATGTTCCTTATGAGGAGGGAAAATGTAGGGATGCTACTCCTTGGACTTATTACCGCTTGGGTACGAGACAACCAGGTGACATTATGATCTTGTTACAGATGCTGTCAATTATACCGTAATACCTGCTCTCTTTACATTACTGGAAACCGCGAGTGTACTTGGTTTGGCAGCCTTCCCAACGGAATGAACTGTTGCTGTGCTATTTCAGTACAAGTTTTCCATTGTACCTGACCATGTAAATTATTTCCCCCGCACCACGCTGCACTCCACCTACAAGCTATCACTTTCCTTCTGATCAATTTAGTATTTCGGCCAGGGCAGAAAATGATTGATCGTCTGCGTTAATTGACAGCACTGAGATGCTTGGTCATGAATCCGATCATATTTCCAGCAATCGGATTATAAGATCGTATGGTGGAAACAGAGATGCGATCAATAACTTACATTCGTATCGTCTGACTATCAATCAAAATTCACTTTGCCGTATGTGGCATATTGATCAATTGGGTTGTTGATTATAGATTGACGATCAGGAGAGATCAACTGGAAAATACATTGATAATTTATCAAAGTGTGTATGCCCACCATTAGACAGCAACACCCATCATAAGCCATAAAGATAATTTCATTCAATTTCAGACCACCACTTGCCTGCTAACCACTCTATGAAATATATTTGACTAGAGTTCTCCTTCACATTGATAAGTTTGAGTATAAATGTATATAGATTTCTTTAACATTTTATACCACCTATAACTCATAGAAGTTACACATCGAAGGCCCATTAAGTCAAGTTAATGTGCCTGATATAAATCTGCCTCATTTTGAGCTGATCGCCTCTAAGTGCCATAAATTGGAAAATATTTCAATGTGGGAAAAATAATTAGCACTTAATATCTCATTTGCATGTTCTGCTGTATCAAAATAACTCATATTGCCAATTAAAAAGATAATTATTTCAGCTTTATTGTTTTCTACATTCTGACTTGACTTAATTGGTAGATAAATAAGCGACGTTAATATTCTTACTGCCAGTGTTTCACTGAATGTCCTGTAGGGAAATGAGGCTAATAGATTTTCTATGAAGAGCTTGATGTAATAAAAAAGCTGGAAAGTATAATGTTATATAGAAGAGACATAGATAGGGTGTACACCTTCACAGACTGATGTCCTCTAGATGTGACTTACAATGAACCGGCAGACATTGATACATGTTTTTTTATTACCATTTTACCTTAGGGGACTTATTATCAGAAACATTTACCGTTCTTACTTAGAAAGGCCTATGTGAGATTCATGCTTACAACTGTAACATTCTAAACCATAAAGAAGAGTATAAACAACTCGACTAAAAGTTTTTTTTTATTTTTTGCATTAAATTGCGTTGTAACTGTACAGTCTCCCAATTATTTAGTAAATCATTGCACGAATGAATGGCACTATATAAATCCTTTATAATACATTTTTTCAAACACTTTAATAATTGAAAATAATGATAATAGGCAGAGCACTCTTATTAAAGCAATGTGTAAATTAAGAAAAATAAAACACAAAACAATAGTTTATAGCTGTAAATGGAAGTGACCTGAAGCCCTGTACACATGGCCCAGAATCTCGCCAGGAAAAACAGATTCTTGGCAAGAATCTCTTGCCGGCCGAGTGTACAGACACTCCATTCAAAAGAACCGTCGTTCTTTTGAATGGAACGAACGCAATGACGTCATTCGATGCTGTCGCCGCCATCTTGCTACACCCTGCCTATGCCTAGGAAGCTACCACGCATGCGTCAAAGTCATTTCGAGCATGTGCAGGTTTCTACGGTGACAGGTAAGTATACACACTTCCGGGTTTCTCGGCACTGCCGAGAATCAGGACGGGAAAATAGAGAGCTGGTTCTCTATTTTTCTCCTTGAGATTTTGGGCAGTTTTGACGAGAAACCTGAAAGCCCCATACATGCGCTCGGTTTACTTGGCAAGAAAGCTCTGCCAGCAGTTTTCTTGCTGGTTCTTGCCGAGAAAACCGAACGTGTGTACGAGGCTTGACACACACACTATATAAAACACATGGCGGCCTCAATCCCTAATTTGGTAGATAAAAAGGATGGGACTTTGTCAAGTAAAAATAATAACATACAAATCAAGTTACAATACATGATTTATTTATTACAATCTAGAATTCATATCAGATATTTTGAATCAAATAGATAGGTAGTCACAAGACTTACACTAAATATGCTGCTCATAGTATGCAATACAAATAGAAAATAGACATGGCAAATGTACATGGTAAAATAAATTGATTGAAAAACATATGTAATAGAGACAAGTAGCTGTTGGCATTTATTGGCACTCAACGCGTTTCTTGGCATTGAAGCCATTCACCAGGAGTGTTATGAAGTAATATACTGGAAAGGAAAAATGGACAGGGGTTAATTAATTTTCCCTTAGAATAAGGGAGGACAGAGAGACTATGTCCCAACAAGGTGGAGACAAATTGGGAAACGTACTGCACAGCTTCAAAGCCAAGTCCGGTATTCGCCAAGGAAAGCGGAGGTACAGGCATGATGTTTCCCCCGGGGTTGAGACGGGGGAACCCTCCAAGGATGGAGAACAGCACCCAGAGCACAACACAGTGGTCACAGCATGATCCAGTTTAGTTATAGTTTATAGCTCTGTGTGAAACCTTGAATAACTAATAAATCCACCGATGTATATGCTCTAGGGGCAATCCCACCACTTACTGGACTAGAGCTCACCACATCAAAATGACCACCTGTTTGAAGGTAGGTCAAAAAGTGATTCCAATCTCCTTCAACTTGTTTTTTCCTATGTTTTTGAACACTGTGTAGGTCAGTGCATCCATAAGGGCGCATGGGTGCCGCCTCCTCTCTCCAGCCACCCCCTCTATCACCAATAGATAGATTCATGTATTGCATGAATCTATCTATGGCTGCCACTGCCACATCCTATTCAGGCGCCCAACCCCTTTTCGAGGGGCTATAGGCTCTAATAGGCATCAAAAAAAGGTAAACAAGCAAGCGCAGTTCACCTAGTTGTGTTAGGAAAGCGAATGGTTGCCGCTGCTGCCCCCTATTCAGGTCTCCGGCCCCTTATCTGGCGCCAGGCATCTGAATTACAGCAGCTTTTCCTTATTTTGGAAGCACATGATTAGAGCCGCTGGCTCTAATAGACATCCTGATTAGAGCCATAGGCTTTAATAGGCTTCCAAATTGGTAAACAGCAGGCACAATGCTGTGTTGTGTTAACACTGACCCGCCTCTCAGCCAATCAGGTGCTTGGGCCTGTTACCCGTCACCTGATTGGCTGAAACAACAGGCGCTGTGATTGGATGCCTATCAGGCATCCAACCATAGCAGAGGACAGCAAGAGAGGACGGGAGAACACATTGAGGAGCATGGAGGACACAGATCGCCGCCCGCCGCCGTCACCCACTGCCCCACCGAGACATGGTAAGTGTATGTCAGAGGGACACAATGGGAGCATTTGATGGACACAGTGGCTGCATTTGATGGCACAGTGGCTGCATTTGATGGCACAATGAGGCTGCAATTGATGTTTTTTTTTTTTTTTTTTTTTAAGTTTGTTTGCGCCCTCCCAAAAAATTGGAGCACCAGCCGCCACTGGTGTAGGGGGATATCCCACAGATCAACCGGTATGTTATTTTTACCAGCATTTTAAGATGCAATGGTCATGTATGAGGAAAGAGGCCAAGTAAAGTGTATTAGGTTTATTATATATATATAAAAAAAAAGGTTGAAATAGCAGGGAACACTCACATGACATAAGTGCATCCAGCACTTATAATTGTATTTGCAAACTTTTGATGTAAGCAGGGCCCTGATTCACCACGTGTAACGGTCATGCTGGCCAAGAGTACACCTTCCACCATCCTCCTGCAACAGGAAGGAGCACAATACACCTTTAGTTTGTAGGGACCCTTTAGTATTAGTTACTCACATTCCCCCCGCCTGAGGCCTGATACAATCTTGCAGGGATCCAGATTTTAGTAAATCAACATTTTTGCTTCTGTTCGGTACCACAGCACAACGCACTTCCTCGTGAATCCTCCTATCTCATCGCAAGTCTGATTCACAATGTCTATTTAAACAAAACCCCTAAACCCACTGCAGTCTCTAATGACAAGAACAACCTACGATACTCCTGGCATCAAGAAGACATTTTATATTTTCATATGGTAGCTTAGAAAGATTTTAATTCATACCATAAAAAATATATGACCTGGTAATACAGACACATGTTCATTTGATTCATGTGAAGTGTGAGTTTTAATGACAGGTCTGCTTTATCATAAACTGCTGTCTATCTGCACCATTAAAAATACAATTGTGTTACTGTAATCATTTTTATTTGCAGTTTTATTTGAATTTATGCTGCACATAGTATACTGGTCTGGGCAGGTTTTCTGATTCAATTTCAGCATCTCTTTATCAGTATCCTGAACAATTAGATTTCCCAGCTGACAGCTCAGTAGTGTAGAAATCCTAAATGATCAGCTTATAGGCTACAAATGAGATCAATTGAGAATATTCATGGTGTGAAAAGAGCTCCCGCATGTACATTGATAGAGTGCCTGTGAGCTGGGGTCGGCACATTTCATTATTTATCAATAGAACTTCTCCATAAAAATTTGGCTGAGGTCCGATGTCTGGTTTCTGTTTCTGCTGGTTGGAAATGTTCTTTAAATCAGTCTTTTTTAACTAGTTTAACACCTTTCCTTTAGATACCTCAATCTTTCCAAAACCTCAGCCTGGCTCCGTTCAAAGATGAAGTCCTTCTCTGTGCCTGATAAAGGTAATACTGTGGAAGTGTGCAGAGACAGAGAAGTAACTAGAATCATTGGATCGGTATACATCACATTGAAAGCAGACTGTCATGTTCCCCTTGTGGTTGAGTACAAAGCACCCCTGAAGGTGGTACAGGAGATAGAGTTGCCACCTCTCCGGGATTCACCCGGACAATTCAGGTTTGGAATCATATGTCCGGGTTTCAGATGTCCTGAAACCCGGACACCTTATTCAGACTGGACTATGTCTTCCCAGCAGGGTTGCTGGCTGCGGGTGTCTAAGCTGAGAGTGTCTGTTACACTCTCTTTCATGCTACCCAAAGCCAGCCCTAACAACCCCCCCCCAACACATACAGATGGGAGAGAGGGCTCGATTTGCTCCTCTGTATCCCACCCCTACCCCTCTGTGTCTATTTACACTACAATCCCTGGTACTATGCCTCAGACAAGGAAAGTGTTGGCTGGAAATTTGAAGTCCAGCAGCCTCAGATACATCTGGATGAGAGGTGCTGACTTCCAAGGGGTGAGTGAGCGCAACCATCCATTCATGTCTGTGACTGAAGTCTCCCCCTTCTCTCTCCTGCCTCTGAGTGAGTACACTAAGGTAAATTAGGTTTCCCCTTTACATCAGAGTCCTCTCTGTGCATCAGAGTTCTCAGTGTTCCCCCTTAAATCCAGCAGTGTTAATTTAGTTGACTAAAATGACTAAAACATTTTAGCCGACTAAATGAATACTATTTTAGTTGACTAAAATACGACTAAAACTAAAACAATTGAGATGACTAAAATACGACTAAAACTAAAATGGCATTTTAATCAAAAGACTAAAATGGGACTAAAACTAAAATGCCATTTTAGTCAAAAGACTAATGCCGACTAAAATGACTAAACACACGATCATTTTTCGGCATGAAAAAAACCTTTGTTTTTCAGCATGTCCAAAAAACAAAATGTTTCCAACTTCATCATTAAAAACGATGTTGCCCACAAACCATCGTTTTAAAAAAAATTATGAACAAAGCGTTGTGACGTACAACACGTACAACGGCACTCTAAAGGGGAAGTTATATTCACCTTTGGGCTGCTTTTGCTGATTCCTTGTTAGTAAAAGACGATTCGCGCTTTTCTGTCTGTTACAGCGTGATGAATGTGCTTACTCCATTATGAATGGTAGTTTTACCAAAAGGAGCGCTCCCGTCTCATAACTTGCTTCTGAGCATGCGCGGGTTTAAAACGTCGTTTTAGCCCACACACGATCATTTTTTACAACCCGAAAAACGACATTGTGTTTAAAAAAAATGTTTTTGTCGTTTTTCAGAAGCCGAAAAATGATGTGTAGCCCACACACGATCATTTTAAATGACGTTTTTCAAAAATAATGTTTTTTCCATGCCGAAAAATGATTGTGTGTACGCGGCATAAGACTAAAACTAAATTGAAATTTTACTTCAAAATGTTCATACAATAATAACATATTATAACATGTACGGGAGATTTAGTCGACTAAATATGACTAAAACTAAAACAATTTCAGAAGACTAAAACTAAATCGGAATTTGCTGCCAAAATTAACACTGGTTCATAGAGCATCCCTTATGTAATGCCGCGTACTCACAATCGTTTTTCGGCACGAAAAAACAAAGTTTTTCAGCATCTAGAAAAAACTTAATTTTTTCCAACTTCATCATTAAAACGACGTTGCCCACACACCATCGTTTTTTTAAAAATGCTCTAGCAAAGCGCGGTGACGTACAACACGTACGACGGTACTATAAAGAGGAAGTTCCATGCAGATGACGCCACCCTTGGGGCTGCTTTAGCTGATTTTGTGTTAGTAAAAGACGATTTGCACTTTTCTGTCTGTTACAGCGTGATGAATGTGCTTACTCCATTCCGAACGGTAGTTTTACCAGAACGAGCCCTCCTGTCTCATAACTTGCTTCTGAATGTTGTAATAGTAAACAATATATATACTTGCTCCTTTTGGATATGAAAAAAAAAAAATACATTTCCACATACAAAAACTTCCACATATGATGCAAAACCAGGAAGGAGATATGGTGGGCAAATGAATGGCGGGCAAGCCTCGCAACCTTCTCTCGGTAAATGGTTATGTCTGAAGTGGAAAGAAAAAAAAAAAAAGGAAAAATAAATAATAATAACTTGCTTCTGAGCATGCGCGGGTTTTGTAACATCATTTTAGCCCACACACGATAATTTTTTACCCGAAAAACGACATTGTTTAAAACGTTGTTAAAAAATTCAGCATGTTCGAAAAAAAATTTTGTCGTTTTTCAGAACCCGAAAAATGATGTGAAGCACACACACGATCATTTTAAATGACATTTTTTTAAAACGTTGTTCTTTTCATGCCGAAAAACGATCGTGTGTACGTGGCATTAGAGTCCCCAGTGTTCTCCCTTACATCAGAGTCCTTACAGTGAAAGGGTACTCTGCAAGTTCAGATGTAAAAGGGGAACTCTATGAACTCTAACATAAGGGATGCTTTAGGAACCCTGATTTAAGGGGTAACTCTGTGGACTTTGATGTAGTGGGGACTCTTGTTATTAACTTCATATGATTAGAAATGAGCTGTGTGTAGTTGGTATCCCAATGTTTGTGAAACCTTAATAAAAATATACCATTCGTTTGTGCCACGTTTGTGCCGCAAAAATGAGCGGTTGTGCCGGTTCCGTTTCTGAGATATTAAACATTCAATTTAATGCAAGCGCCGCCCACTTTTCACCTCATGTTGCTGAATTTTAAAAACAAACGCGCCATTCGTTTGTGCCACGTTTGTGCTGCAAAAATAAACGTTTGTGCCGCTTTGGTTGCAGAGATTTTGTGCATTAAAGTTGCTAAAACCCTGCCCAGTTTGCTCCCCATGTTGCTGAATTTTGAAAACAAACGCGCCATTTATTTGTGCCGTATTTGTGCTGGTTTGTGCCACAAAAATAAACGTTTGTGCCACTTTGGTTGCGGAGATATTGTGCGTTATATGTTGGTAAACCTCACTGACTTTACACCTCGTTATTAAATTTTACATACAGAACTTTTACTCAGCTTGGGTTTCCTTAATGTAATGCTCCTCCCACTGTACCAGGCACTGCACTTCATACTGTACCCTGGAAAAGGCATGATCATTGTAGAACAGATGTTCAATCCTAAGCCAATAACTGCCAGACCAAAGTAAAGGACCAGTAACCTCACCTCTGGGCCCTCTTGCTCCAACTCAGCCTGCTGCAGCAAAGAAAACCACTCCTGTCATACTTTATTATAGGCTGCCCACGTCGTGTCACTCACTGACCGTCTGATCCATTTGAAGATGACCCCAAGACAATCCTCCACAGCCATTCGAGACAAGGGACCCCCACGTTGCTCCACTGCCGGTGCCAACTCCCAGAACCTGCCCCACTGAAAGCGAGAGAATGCGTCATATAATCCATTCTCAACTCCCGGGAGGTGAACAGCATAAAGAAAAACATTTAACTGTAGACAACGTAACACTAGGTGCTGAAGAAGTCAGACCACAAATAGCGACAAGTCTGTGATACGGTTGATGACCTGTACCACCCCAAGATTGTCACCATTAAAACGCACTTTCAGATCCCTGAAAGACTCTCCCCACACCTCCACGGCCAGCACCACCGGAAACAATTCCAGGAGCACCAAATTTTAGAGAAAACCTGTCTCTTTTTACAAATTCGGGCATGAAAGAAAGCCCTATAAACAGTTGAACCGGCCGCATCTGTGTAAAGTTGAGTGGGTGATTTGACCCTGGCCGTACTTGCCGTCAGCAAAATACTCTGCAATACATGCAAAATTCAACTTACCTAACGATTGCAGTTTCCGAAGTTGAACCTTGCGCAATTCCAGGATCCCACGAATCTCAGCCTTAAGGGCCACCAGCTTGTCTTCCGGCTGATGACACTCCATGGCGCAGGAGTCCAACACAATGCGGAGGAAACTAAGAATGGTGGTCGGCCCCTCTGTTTTCTCCAGGGCCAAGGGAATACCAAAACAATCAGTAATGTGTTCCAACATACCGAAGAGCACTGCACATATCTTGGAGCAGGATGGACCCACAAAAAGGAAGTCATCCAAGTAATGGATCATGGAATTCACCCCTGAGACATGCCGAACTACCCACTCTACAAAGGAGCTGAACATCTCAAACAATGCACATGAAAAAGAACAGCCCATCAGAAGGCATCAATACACATACTACTCCTCTTGGCAATGACAACCCAGCAGGCGAAAACTATCCAGATGAACAGGAAGCAGTCTAAATGCAGATTCAATATTGAATTTGGCCATGAGAGCTCCTTGCCCATAATGTTGGACCCAGAAAACAGCCGCATCAAAGGAAGTGTAAGATGCCGTACATGCCTCAGAGCCAATCGCATCATTGACTGACCCACCCTTCGGGAAGGAAAGGTGGTGAATAAGACAAAACTTATTGGGCTCCTTCTTAGGCACAACCCCCAGGGGCGAGATCATCAAATCCACTAAAGGCTGCAAGGGGAAAGGGCCGCCCATGCAGCCCAATGCAACTTCCTTCTGCAATTTCTCAGAAACCACTGCAGGATGTTGCAAGGCCGAATGCAAGTTCTAGGACACCGGTGGAAGAGAGGTCAGGGAACAAGGTATGCGAAAGCCTTCAGAGAAACCCACCCTTAACACAACCAAGCAGCCTCCCGATCTGGATATCTTTCGAGGAAAGGCTGCATACTTTCCACCCTCACTGGCGTCATCCCTTTTGTTAACAGACTCGCCGGCATGGCCCTTCCCCTGCTTGAAGCAGCGGGACAAGGGATGCAAATCTCCACAGCTGAAACACTCATGCTGGTAACGGCAAGCCCCCCAAACTTGCAGGTGCCCTCATTATACTGCCAGCAGACACCCCTCTTCTTTGCGACCAGTTGTCCTGGGGTAGATGTGCCACCGACCCCCCCCCCCCCCTGGAAAAAATTGATTAGACGCCCGTGCCAAGGTCATAAGTAACATCTACAAACTAATGTCCTTGTGGCCCCACTGCAAGGACAGGCGGATAGATCTCTGCTGCTGGAACTGCTCGTTGTACCTCAAACATGTGGATCCCCCATAGACCCTGTAGGCCTCACCGATGGCATCAAGATAACAGAAGAGCGCTGAACAGTGTTCTGGATTCTTCACTCCAACTACAATTGCCATAATGGCAAAAGTCTGCAGCCAATTAGGTCCCTTTCATACTGGGGTGGCAGGTGCGGTAAAGCGCCGCTATTTTTAGTGGCGCTTTACCAAAGGAATTGCGGCGGTATTCGGCCACTAGTGGTGCAGTTTTACCCCCCCCCCCCGGCTAGTGGCCAAAAAAGGGTTAATACTGCCAGAAATGCACCTCTGCAGGGGTGCATTGCCGGCGGTATAGACGCGCTGTCCCATTGATTTCAATGGGCAGCAGCGGTGGAGGAGCGATATACACACCGATCCTTCACCGCTCCAAAGATGCGGCTAGCAGGACTTTTGGAGCTGTCCTGCTAGCGCACTGGAGAAACAGCAGCTGCTGTTTAGGGTTGGTTTGCAGGCACTATTGCAGGCACTATTTTTAGCGCAATAGAGCCTGCAAACCGCCCCAGTGTGAAAGGGGTCTTAGGGAAAGTCTGCGGGATAAGCCTGTACCGCTGTTTTTCTTAATAAAGCTCTCGTCTGACTTGACCATATCCAGATTACATTTTTCCAGGGGTAGCAGAGAGAATATCTCCACATACTCACCCCTCCAAATGATTTTGCGAATTTTACAGCTTTATGTGCGCACCCAGAGGCCCCTCAAAACAAACGTAAACCTCACATTTCGCAGTCGGACAATCTGACTGAATTGTGTTTGGTAACGGCCTCCCCGATGAGTCAGCCTTGTCCCTCGATGCCAACTTGTGCCCCAACGCAGACTGGCCATCACCATGATTGTCACTGCCACTGCCGCAGGGGATCAACCCCGGACATCGAAGCCAGCCTTGTCGCCACGGACTCACTCACCGGCGGGATCCACAACGACGACGGCATGGCTTGGGCACTTGTTCCTGGTTCAAATGGATAAACCAGCTCCTTCAAATCCAAAAGGAACCCCTGCAACCCCTCATCTGACCTAGATATGGCGTGACCACGGTGCGCACTAGAAGGGGCAGAAAGCGCAGGCAAATCAGACCTCAGAGCAGCCAACTCTTCGCAGGAGAGGGCCCTCCCCCCTAGACACACATTATCATCAACAGCAGAAAACACAGACGTGTTGGAAGAAGTAGTAGACTCACCAGGCTGCCTAGGAAGGATCCCACCAGCCACAGGTCCTGACTCCATCGATGTTGGGCGTCCATGCGACTCGCCCTCTGATCTCTCCTCTATCTCCATGTCTTCCCTCTCCGACAGGACCCCAGGAGTAGTGGCCCTGGATGCGGAGGACCCATGCGGCTGCTGGCCCGGCCTCACTGTGCTCTCTACTGGTATCGGAGGACCTGGCGGATGTAGCAGCACGATTCCCCTGCCAGGGCTCTGCCCCTGCTGACTTATCACCGGGGGGGGGCCTGCCTGTTCCTGATCATGACGCCGGGTGGAGACACAGACACCTCTGGAAACCCCGCCCACCGATAAAGGGGATTCCTTCCAGGTGTGCCACCCGTGGGTGCACCCGATCGCTTTGCGGGTGGTCCTGAAGGGGCCCGCACGAGACTCCCAATGTGACACGAGCTCTGGGGCAGGAGTCCGGAGAGAAGCGCTCCAGGGGCTGAGACCTCCAAGCTCTTACGGACTCCTGCCCCCCTGTCTCTGACCCAGAGGCTCAATCTCACAGGACAGATAAGAGCTGATCCTGCAGCCACTCTGCTCCTCTGTACGCCACCTCCGCCCTGAGCTGGAAAAGCAGCCTGTCAACGTGCGCCATCTCGTCCAGCATCTGCAGGGGATCCAAGTTGATACCTGTGCAGTGAGATCCTCTGGGCACGCGGTTTCAGCTAATTTAACGCACAATGGCCCTTTATTCAAGTAGAATCGCGCAATATTTGCGTGTGCAAAGAGCAAATTTTTTTCTCTGCGCCCACGCAAATATTGCGCTTTGCCCGCGATTCACGGAGCAGTTGCTCCGTAAATTGCGCGGGCAATATGCTAAGCAGCAGGGCGCAAGGCTGCCTAATGTAAATGATCCCGCCGGGGGCGGGAATCATTTAAATTAGGCGCGCTCCCGCGCCGAGCGAACAGCGCATGCTCCGTCGGGAAACTTTCCCGACGTGCATTGCGGCAAATGACGTCGCAAGGACGTCATTTGCTTGTAAGTGAACGTGAATGGCGTCCAGCGCCATTCACGGTTCACTTACGTAAACGACGTGAAATTTGAACGTCGCGAGCGGGAGGCGCAGCTATACTTTAGCATTGGCTGCGCCTGCTATTAGCAGGAGCAACCTTATGCTAAAGGCGCCGTACGGAAACTCCGTACCTTGCGTACGCAGGGCCCGCGCAACTTTTGTGAATCGGTGGTAGTATGCAATTTGCATACTACACGCCGATCACAAAGGCCGCTCCCCCTAGCGGCCAACGCAAGAATGCAGCCTGGGATGTGAAGGCATAAGGAGGCTTATGTTTGTCACATCCTAGGCTGCATTCGGTGTAACGAGGTTCCTGAATCAGGAGCACTCGTTACACCGGAGCAAGTAAGCACTTGCGCCGCGCAACTATGGTTGCGCGGGCGCAAGTGCTTCTTGAATCTGGGCCAATATCTCTTCAACCATATCGGCACAAACGATTATTTTTGCAGCACAAACACGGCACAAACAAATGGCGCGTTGGCCGGGGTTTCAAAGTGGGGATGCAAAGTGGCCAGGGTTTCAGCAACTTTAACGCACAATTAGGTAGATTCACAAAGAGTTAGGCCGGCTTATCTACAGATAAGCCGACCTAACTCTGAATCTAAGCCGACCTATGTTTAAGTGTATTCTCTAACAGAGATACACTTAAACATATCTAAGATAGGACGGCTTGCGCCGTCCTATCTTAGATTGCAATGTTTTGGCTTACCGCTAGGTGGCGCTTCCATTGCGGCCGGCGTAGATTATGTAAATGAGCATTTACGACGATTCCCGAACTAACGCGAGCCCGCCGCAGTCGACTAACGTCATTTCCGTAAGCGATAGGCCGCCTAAAGTTATTCCACCTATGAGGTGGAATAACAATGTTAAGTATGGCCGCCGTTCCCGCCGCGAGGTTCGAATTTTTTACGTCGTTTGCGCAAGTCGTCCGCGAATTGGGATTTATGTCGTTTACATACACGTCGAAATCAATAGGCCCGTACGGCCTACTTAGCCGCAATGCGCACTGGGAAATGTAGTCGCCCCCAGGGGCGTGCGCAGTGTCAAAAAACGTCAAAAAACTTGAGGTCAAGCCTCATTTCCATACAACACACCCCTCTCCAAGTCATTTGAATTAGGCGCGCTTACGCCCGCTCGTTTTAGGCTACGCCGCCGAAAATTAGCAGGTAAGTGGTTTGAGAGGGCCATATTCTCAAAGAATTTACGCCGGCGTATCAGCAGATACGCCAATGTAAGTCCGATTCTAAGGCCGTCCTATGTTTAAGTGTATTCTCAAACTGAGATACACTTAAACATGCCTAAGATACGACGGCCTGCGCAATATCTACGCTGACCGCTAGGTGGCGTTTCCTTTGCGGTCAGCGTAGAATATGCAAATGACTAGTCACGCCGATTCTCTAACGTACGCTTGCCCGTCGTAGTGATTTTACGTCGTTTCCGTAAGCGATACGCGGCGTAAAGATAAACATGCCCCCTAGGTGGCGTACTCAATGTTAAGTATGGCCGTCGTTCCCACGTCGAAATTTGAAAATTTAACGTCGTTTGTGTAAGTCGTCCGTGAATGGCGATGGACGCCATTTACGTTACCGTCAAAACAAATGACGTCCGTGAGACGTCATTTAGCGCAATGCACGTCTGGTAATTTACCCGACGGAGCATGCACATTACGATCGGCGCGGGAGCGTGCCTAATTTAAATGATCCATGCCCCCTACCAGGATCATTTGAATTAGGAGTGCTTGCGCGGGTGGACTTTACGCTACGCCGCCGCAAGTTTACAGGTAAGTTGTTTGGGAATCAGGCACTTGCCAGTTAAACTTGCGGCGGAGTAACGTAAAGGACATACGTTACGCCGCAGAAGATCTCTAAGAATATGGCCCAGAATCACTACTAGCCTAACTAATTTACGGCGGTGTAGCCTAAAAAGACCAGAGGGCTTCTGTACGATGGTTGTACTAACCATCGTACAAAAGTCCGCGCGTAAACACTACGCGGGGCGTGTCCGCGTCGTCGCTGCGACGATGACGCGGCGACGTGGGCGGGCCTGCCATTTAAAGGCTTCCACGCATGCGTCGAAGTCATTCGACGCATGCAAGGGACGGCGGGCGCTCGGACATGTACGGTAGGTCTGTACTGACGACCGTACATGTCCGAGCGGGCAGGATTCCAGCGGACGGTTTTAAAACACGTCCAGGAATATTTGTCTGCTGGGAAAAGGCCCGGCGGGCAAATGTTTGCTGGAATTCGGCCCGCTAGCGCCTACACACGACCGAACATGTATGCTGAAACTGGCCCGCGGACCAGTTTCAGCATACATGTTTGGTCATGTGTACGGGGCCTGAGGAAAAGCTTCCACTGTTTTTTATGTTTTTCATTTGCTAAAGGTAAAAACAGCGGAGTTGTGTTTTGTCTCTCTTTTGTACTAGTACCCCAAAGTGCCCAGAGGTTACAGGAATAGAGGGGGACACTAACTGCAGGGACAACTGTCCAAAACAAGATTACCTTTGAAGAAATCCTTTCTCTTGTTGTTTCTCAAGATAAGAAGTGAAGGAATATCACCCTAAAGCAGTGGTTCTCAACCTGGGGGTCGGGACCCACTCGGGGGTCAAATGATGATTTGCTAGGGGTCACAGAATCCTGGGCTGTTCCTGAAGCCTGCACCTCTTTTGCAGCCACACCAACAGGGCTGTCCCTGGAGACCACAGCCACCCATTCAGCCTCTTTGCAGCCGCCCATTCAGTTGACAACATGGCTGGGGGAGGGGCAGAGACTCTAGGTCAGCTAACTGGTGAGGAATGTGAAGTGGGAGACATAGTGAGTAACACTACCTGTGATTATAGTTCCCATTAAAAGTCCCCACTACAGTTCTCAGATCAGCAAATGATCAAGAGCACCTATGTTGGCTGATCAGAACTCCCCCCAGCACTGCCACTGATTCCAACTCTCCCACCAACACTGCCACTGATTCCAACTCTCCCACCAGCACTGCCACTGATTCCAACTCTCCCACCAGCACTGCCACTCATCCCAACTCTCCCACTCATCCCAACTCTCCTACCAGCACTGCCATTAATCCCAACTCTCCCACCCCCACTGCCACTGATCCCAACTCCCCACCCCCAAGGAGTAAGGGAAGGAATAAAAATAGAGAATACGTGGAAAGGAAAGGAAAAGAGGGGGAACAACAAATGAAAAGGGAGAGAAAGAGCAAGAAAGACTGCTAGATTGAGGGATGGGGGGGGGGAGAAGAAATTAGGATAGAAAGATAAAAGGGAAAGAAAGGAGAACAAAGAGTGGTACATACTAAAATGTACCATAAGGTGTTTTAATACTTCACAAATGTAAGGGTTAGGGGCGTAAATTACTTGTTTTGCCTTGGGTGCTGACAACCCATGCTATGAACATTTTTACTGTTAGGGGTCCCCGCAACTTGGGAAATTTTATCAAGGGGTCACGGCACTAGACGGTTGAGAACCACTGCCCTAAAGAAACACAGATAGCAAAACATAAATGTAATACAGTTGCCTTTCAGTTCTATATTACTACATTTGATTTAAATAATACATTATGATGACCCACCTAATATATAGTAGGTCCCTTTTTGCCTTCAAAACAACCCCTTTTGCTGCCAAAACAGCCCTGACATCAGGCATGGACATCACTAGACCTCTAAAGCTGGGTTCACACCTATGCAAATTTAATGCGCGTTCACATATCTCTGCAGCTAGTCCGGTGCGGTGTGCCGGAAAAACGTGTGCTTTTTAGGTGCGTTTCAGGTTCAATTTCAGCCCAAAATTCGGGCTGAAATCGGACCTGGACCGGTGAACCAGCACGCACCACACCCCTGCTGTGCGTCGCATGTAGCGACAGTGTGGCACCAAGCCGTTAGTAGCAGATCCTTTAAGTCCTGTTATGCCTCGTACACACGGCTGGACTTGACGAGAAAAAAAGTCAGACTGGCTTGTTTTCTCGGAAAGTCCTGCCGTGTGAAGCCTCCATCTGACTTTTTTGTTTGAAGTCCGACGGGCCTTAGATAGAGAACCTGTTGTCTATCTTTCTGTCGGACTTCCGACAGACTCACGGCGGAATCAGGGGCGGATCCAGAGTCTAGTCTCGGGAGGGGCACTACCAGAAAATATTTTTTTGGGGGGGCAATTTATCAGGGAAATGGCTGGTGTTAGCGCTTCAATGATCACGGCACCATGGTTGTTTTGGTGTCAGGATGATTGAAGCGCATTATTTCTATTATTACATTGTAATATGAAATGAAATAGTTCAACTCACCATAATGCAGAATCAGTGGGAGCCCTGAGTGTGTCACTTGCCACGTCACCTGCCACCAGATGTAGCTTGTCACTTGCCACGTCACCTGCCACATGCTGCGGATTGTCACTTGCCACACGTTGCGGATTGTCACTTGCCACACATTGCGGATTGTCACTTGCCACGTCACCTGCCACAGATTGCAGATTGTCAAATCACCTGCCACAAGTTGCAGAATGTCACTTGCCTGCCACCAGATGCAGATTGTCACTTGCCACGTCACCTGCCACATGTTGCAGATTGTCACTTGCCACGTCACCTGTCACAAGTTGCGGATTGTCACTTGTCACGTCACCTGCCACATGTTGCAGATTGTCACTTGCCATGCCACTTGCCACAAGTTGCGAAATGTCACTTGCCTGCCACCAGATGCAGATTGTCACTTGCCACGTCACCTGCCACAAGTTTCGGATTGTCACTTGCCATGTCACCTGCCACATGTTGCAGATTGTCACTTGCCATGCCACTTGCCACAAGTTGCGGATTGTCACTTGCCACGTCACCTGCCACATGTTGCGGATTGTCACTTGCCACAAGTTGCGGATTGTCACTTGCCACGTCACCTGCCACATGTTGCGGATTGTCACTTGCCACAAGTTGCGGGATGTCACTTGCCTGCCACCAGATGCAGATTGTCACTTGCCACCTCACCTGCCACACCTTGCAGATTGTCACATGCTAAGGTAGTGTTTTGCTTGTCAGTGTCCGGCAGCAGAGAGATGATGTAATCTCTCTGCTTCCTGCACAGTGAGGGCGGAAGTTACTGCAGGGATGCAAGGCGGGCGCAGGGCGGTGAGAGATGATGTCCTCACACCCACAGAGCCGACCAGCTGACCGCCCACTCTCTGACTCTCACTCGCCACGGAGCCACCCGCTCAGACTCTCCAGCGACCGCAAATTCTGCAACTACCGCCCGCTCAGACTTACCGGAGCCCGCAAATTCTGTAACTACCGCCCGCTCAGACTCTGCGGTGCCCATGAATTCCGCAACTATTACAAATTTCTTAGGGGTTGCAACTGCCCTGTTGACCACCCCCCCCCCCTGGATCCGCCCCTGGGCGGAATTTTGCACGGTCAAAAGTCCAACCGTGTGTACAAGGCATAAGTGGTCTTGCAAAAATACTCCTTTAGTTTTCTTCTTCCTCTGAAAATGTTGAAGGTATTAATGTAGACGGTTTCCATTGTAAAACTCTTCCTCCAGCCCAAATGATGTCCTGCACAGTCCAGACCACACATAAGCAGTCTGCCCATCATAGACTTGCTCCCTATAGACCTCAACACTACAGTCTGTGATTTAGTCAGTGCCATTAACTTCATGGCTTTCTGGAGGGAAGGATAGACATGGAGGGTCATGTGACCATCAAAGTACCAAAAACCTTCATAAGGCTCCACTCACACCTAGAGGTTTTTGGACGTTTTTCTGGCTCTGTTCACATCTAGCCTTTGCTACTCTACAGGCATTTTTTAGGCGTGGTTTTTTTTTTCAGGCCTTTTCAAGGTTAAAACGTCACTACTGTAAAAATAGTAAAATGTCTGTAATCTGCCCAAAAATAAAATCATGTACTTTTTGGAGAGACGGGGCTTTTGCTTCAGGCGACAGAACTCTCAGGCCCTGTACACACGATCAGTCCAAACCGATGAAAACGGACTGAAGTTCATTTTTATCGGTCCAAACCGACCGTGTGTGGGCCCCATCGGTCAGTTGTCCTTCGGTCCGAAAACAGAGAACTTGCTTCAAAATCGGACCGATGGACGCCTGACCGATAGGTCAAAACCGATGGTTAGTATGCAAAAGCATCGGTTCCAAATACGCGCATGCTCAGAATCAAGTCGACACATGCTTGGAAGCATTGAACTTCATTTTTCTCTGCAAGTCGTCGTGTTTTACGTCCAGGGCCGGACTGGCCTACCGGGATACCGGGAAAATTCCCGGTAGGCCGCTTGCTTTAGCCTGCTGTACTGCCTTTCAATCAAATGCAATCAGCGGCGGGCCGTAGCCGCGGCCGCCATCGCCGCTGCTGCGGCCGCCGGTCTTATCAATTCGCAGGGGTGACGGCTGCACTGAGTTCCCTGACCCTGGGCTGCTTTTCCATCAGACTGTCACTGCGCCGGTAGTTAAAAGCAGCCGCGCGGGCCGGCGTGTTGCAGCCGCCATGCTCGCCGTCACACTTCCCTAGCTTCTTACCTAGCTAATCAGTGAGCACTGAGCAGCATCACTGATCATGTGAGGAGGGAGGAGCCGAGCAGAAGAAACATCGGGACTAGTTCCATCGTCCCGTGCGGCGCCAGCACCGCCCACAATGTCGCTTCAGGCAGGGTCACGAGTGAGGGGAGAGCCGCAGGGCAGAGGAGAAGTGAACGGCGTCGCCACCCTGGAGCACAAGGTGAAGGGGGGGGGTGTGTGTGTAATACAATGTACAGGAGGGAGGGGTGATCGGATGGGGAAGGGGAGTAATGTTTCCGTATCCCAGTGCCCCCCCCTGTACTCTCCTCCCTCATCCCAGTGTCCCCCCTGTACTCCCCTCCCCCATCCCAGTGTCCCCCCTGTATTTCCCTTCCCCATCCCAGTGTCCCCCCCTGTATTTCCCTCCCCCATCCCAGTGTCCCCCCTGTATTTCCCTCCCCCATCCCAGTGTCCCCCCGTATTTCCCTCCCCCATCCCAGTGTCCCCCCTGTATTTCCCTCCCTCATCCCAGTGTCCCCCCTGTATTTCCCTCCCCCATCCCAGTGTCCCCCTGTATTTCCCTCCCCCATCCCAGTGTCCCCCCTGTATTTCCCTCCCTCATCCCAGTGTCCCCCCTGTATTTCCCTCCCTCATCCCAGTGTCCCCCCTGCATTTCCCTCCCCCACCCCAGTGCCCCCCCTGTATTTCCCTCCCTCATCCCAGTGTCCCCCCTGTATTTCCCTCCCTCATCCCAGTGTCCCCCCTGTATTTCCCTCCCTCATCCCAGTGTCCCCCCTGTATTTCCCTCCCCCATCCCAGTGTCCCCCCTGTACTCCCCTCCCCCATCCCAGTGTCCCCCCTGTATTTCCCTTCCCCATCCCAGTGTCCCCCCTGTATTTCCCTCCCTCATCCCAGTGTCCCCCCTGTATTTCCCTCCCCCATCCCAGTGTCCCCCCCTGTATTTCCCTCCCCCATCCCAGTGTCCCCCCTGTATTTCCCTCCCCCATCCCAGTGTCCCCCCTGTATTTCCCTCCCTCATCCCAGTGTCCCCCCTGTATTTCCCTCCCTCATCCCAGTGTCCCCCCTGTATTTCCCTCCCCCATCCCAGTGTCCCCCCTGTATTTCCCTCCCCCATCCCAGTGTCCCCCCTGTATTTCCCTCCCTCATCCCAGTGTCCCCCCTGTATTTCCCTCCCTCATCCCAGTGTCCCCCCTGTATTTCCCTCCCTCATCCCAGTGTCCCCCCTGTATTTCCCTCCCCCATCCCAGTGTCCCCCCTGTACTCCCCTCCCCCATCCCAGTGTCCCCCCTGTATTTCCCTTCCCCATCCCAGTGTCCCCCCTGTATTTCCCTCCCCCATCCCAGTGTCCCCCCTGTATTTCCCTCCCCCATCCCAGTGTCCCCCCTGTATTTCCCTCCCCCATCCCAGTGCCCCCCCTGTATTTCCCTCCCTCATCCCAGTGTCCCCCCTGTATTTCCCTCCCTCATCCCAGTGTCCCCCCTGTATTTCCCTCCCCCATCCCAGTGTCCCCCCTGTATTTCCCTCCCTCATCCCAGTGTCCCCCCTGTATTTCCCTCCCTCATCCCAGTGTCCCCCCTGTATTTCCCTCCCTCATCCCAGTGTCCCCCCTGTATTTCCCTCCCCCATCCCAGTGTCCCCCCTGTACTCCCCTTCCTCATTCCAGTGTCCTCCCCGTACTCCTCTGCCCTATCCCAGTGTCCTCCCCGTACTCCTCTGCCCTATCCCAGTGTCCCCCCTGTGATCTCCTCCCCCATCCCAGTGTCCCCCCCGTACTCCCCTCCCCCATCCCAGTGTCCCCCCGTGATCTCCTCCCTCATCCCAGTGTCCCCCCTGTGATCTCCTCCCTCATCCCAGTGTCCCCCCTGTGATCCCCTCCCCCATCCCAGTGTCCCCCCCGTGCTCCCCTCCCCCATTCCAGTGTCCCCCCTCCCTCATCCCAGTGTCCCCCCCCCGTACTCTCCTCCCTCATCCCAGTGTCCCCCCTGTGATCTCCTCCCTCATCCCAGTGTCCCCTTTGTGATCTCCTCCCTCATCCCAGTGTTGCCCCCTGTACTCCCCTCCCTCATCCCAGTGTCCCCCCCGTACTCCCCTCCCCCATCCCAGTGTCCCCCCCATGCTCCCCTCCCCCATTCCAGTGTCCCCCATCCCAGTGTCCCCCGTCCCCCGTACTCTCCTCCCCCATCCCAGTGTCCCCCCTGTGATCTCCTCCCCCATCCCAGTGTCCCCCTGTACTCCCCTCCCCCATCCCAGTGTCCCCCCTGTGATCTCCTCCCTCATCCCAGTGTCCCCCCTGTGATCTCCTCCCTCATCCCAGTGTCCCCCCTGTGATCTCCTCCCTCCTCCCAGTGTCCCCGCTGTGCTCCCATCCCAGTGTCCCCCCACCATGTACTCCCCTCCCCCATCCCTGTGTCCCCCCTTACTCCCCTCCCCCATCCCAGTGTCCCCCCACCCTGTACTCCCCTCCCCCATCCCTGTGTCCCCCCTTACTCCCCTCCCCCATCCCAGCGTCCCCCCTGTGATCTCCTCCCCCATCCCAGTGTCCCCCCTGTAATCTCCTCCCCCATCCCAGTGTCCCCCCTGTAATCTCCTCCCCCATCCCAGTGTCCCCCCCGTGATCTCCTCCCCCATCCCAGTGTCCCCCCTGTGCTCCCCTCCCTCATCCCAGTGTCCCCCCCGTGATCTCCTCCCCCATCCCAGTGTCCCCCCCGTGCTCCCCTCCCCCATTCCAGTGTCCCCCCTCCCCCATCCCAGTGTCCCCCCTGTGATCTCCTCCCCCATCCCAGTGTCCCCTTTGTGATCTCCTCCCCCATCCCAGTGTCCCCCCTGTGATCTCCTCCCCCATCCTAGTGTCCCCCCTGTGATCTCCTCCCCCATCCCAGTGTGCTCCCCTCCCCCATTCCAGTGTCCCCCCTCCCTCATCCCAGTGTCCCCCCCCCCATACTCCCCTCCCTTATCCCAGTGTCCCACCCTGTACTCCCCTCCCTCATCCCAGTGTCCCACCCTGTACTCCCCTCCCTCATCCCAGTGCCCCCCCATACTCCCCTCCCTCATCCCAGTGTTCCCCCCATACTCCCCTCCCTCATCCCAGTGTCCCCCCCGTACTCCCCTCCCTCATCCCAGTGTCCCCCCCGTACTCCCCTCCCCCATCCCAGTGTCCCCCTCGTACTTCCCTCCCCCATCCCAGTGTCCCCCTGTGCTCCCATCCCAGTGTCCCATATGTGCACCCCCCCTTCTCTCTCTGTCACCTACCTTTGCTGCCCTTGCAATAAAATTGAAATCTGTATAAGGATGGGGAGGGGCATGTGACTTAGGCTACTTTCACACTGGGGCATTGCGCCGTCGGCAGTAAAGTGTCGCTATTTTAGCAGCGCTTTACTGTCGTTTTTGCAGCGCTATTCGGCCGCTAGCAGGGTGCCTCAGACTTTTTTGAGCGTCCTGCCAGCACAATGCTAGCGGCCCAAAAGGGTAAAAAAAAGTCCGCAAAGCGCAGCTGCAGCCGCGCTTTGCTGGCGGTTCAGCGCCGCTGCCCATTTCAATGGGCAGGGGCGCTTTAGAAGCAGTGTATACACCGTTCCTACAGGGCCTCAAAGATGCGGCTAGCTGGACTTTTTTGCGCATCCTGCCAGCGCACCGCTCCAGTGTGAAAGCTTTCGCATTGGAGTGAGAAAATAGGCTCTTTCAGGGCATTTTGCAGGCGCTATTTTGTAGCGCCTACGAAGTACCTCAGTGTGAAAGTAGTCTAAGACCCCTTTCACACTGAGGCGCTTTGCAGGCACTATAACGCAAAAAATAGCGTCTGCAGCGCGCCCTGAAAGAGCCTATTTTCTCACTCCAATGCGAAAGCTTTCACACTGGAGTGGTGCGCTGATAGGACATAGAAAATTCCTGCAAGCAGCATCTTTGAGGCGCAGTAGGAGCGGCTCCTAAAGCACCCCTGCCCATGCTAGGGGCTGAATAGTGCCGCTAAAAATGGCGGCGCTTTACTGCCGATGCCCCCACCGCCCCAGTGTGAAAGAGGCCTTAAAGTGGAGGTTCCCCTAAAAATAAACTTTTAACATTGCATTTATGAGATTAATGACAATTAGAATCGGCTGTTTTTTTTTAAAGAAAATACGTCCGTACATACCGTTTCCTATATGTGTTCTCACCGCCGCTTCCGGGTACGATGGTCGGGGCTGGGCGTTCCTAATTGACTGACAGGCATCCGACCGACGCATACAGCGCGTCACGAGATGCCGAAAGAAGCCGAACGTCAGTGCAGCTCTATACGGCGCCTGCGCACCGACGTTCGGCTTCTTTCGGCGCGCATTTTTTTAAAAAAAAACAGCCGATTCTAATTGTCATTAATCTCATAAATGCAATGTTAAAAGTTTATTTTTAGGGGAACCTCCACATCATGTGTGATTGTGCGTGTGTGCTAAGCAGACAGGGCCGCTGGTGATCCTACTCCCTCCCCCTGTACAGTGTCAGAGGCACTGGCGCAGCATTGGCAGAGGACTGTATCTATTACAAGGAAACACCCCCTGCACTGCTGCGTGTCCCTAACCATCACAGTGCCACTGCCAGTGAGTGTGACCTGTATGTGTACCACTGTCTGATGTTCCGTTCCACTCTGCCTTTCTGCCCAGTGCTGTGCCCATGATACACCGCACGATTCCTCTGCATTTATGGGTGCTGATATTGCTGAATTTATGGGTGCTGATATTGCCGCATTTATGGGTGCTGATATTGCTGAATTTATGGGTGCTGATATTGCCACATTTATGGGTGCTGATATTGCCGCATTTATGGGTGCTGATATTGCCACATTTATGGGTGCTGATATTGCCACATTTATGGGTGCTGATATTGCCGCATTTATGGGTGCTGGTAAGGCCATATTTATGGGTGATAAGGCGGCAATTATGGGTGCTTATATTACTGCAATCTTGGGTGTTTTTTTTTTGTTATGGTTATCTGAAAGATGGGTTTCAAATGTTTTCACAGGGGCGCAGTTTCAGTAGAAACGCCTCTCTCTCGCCGTTGCACCCTTTCTCTCTCTCGCCGTTGCACCCTCTCTCATCGTTGCACCCCTCTCTCTCACCATTGCAGCCCGGCCCCTCTCTGGCTCTCTCATGGATTTCTCTCTTTTTTTTTGGGCTGGTATATTAATGCTGTGGGGCTGGTATGAAATTATTTCCAGGGCTGGTTTTCATTCCCAGTCCGGCCCTGTTTACGTCACTGCGTTGGACTCGATCGGTTTTTGAACTGATGGTGTGTAGGCATATCAGACCATCAGTCAGCTTTATCGGTTAACCGATGAAACTGAACTTCAGTCCGTTTTCATCGGTTTGGACTGATCGTGTATACAGGGCCTCAGATGTGAACAGGGACCATTGAAATGAATGGGATTTGTCTTGTTGGACATTTTTAGAGCTGAGGATTTTGCAGAAAAACACCCAAAAATTTCTAGGTGTGAACAGAGCCTCACATCTAGGCGTTGCTATTTTACAGGCGTTTTTTAAGGCTTTTTTGCAGAGTTTTTCAGCATTTTTGTACGGGCATTTTCAAGGTTAAAATGTCACCAATGTAAAAGCAGTAAAATTAATGGGATTTGTCTCGTTGGGCCTTTTTAGAGCTGAGGCAGAAAAATGCCCAAAAACACCTAGGTGTGAACAGAGCCTAAATGTTAACATGTGTATGTTAGGGTGGGGGTGAATGAGCAATGCAGAACCACTGATTCTGGAACGCTACACGTGTCCTGCCTATTTTTTGTTAGGCCCGCCACTTTTGCGACCTAAATTAAGACTGTTTCCAATTTTGGTGCCCCCAAAATGGAAACAAAGCTATTTTTTATAAAAAGATTGGCTTCAACAAAGCACATCTTTTATCCTTTAATTTGTTCTCTCTATATATTTCTTTCATCAGCAGGATTTATTTTTCAGCTGTGAAGTCATTTTCCTTTTGCCATCACTTTCTTTTTATACTGCTCCCTTTAGGAATAACAAGTGGAAGAGTTCAGAGGTGGAAGGTTTTAATGTAGACACCTGTTATGTAACATCAAAGCAATAACAAGCTGTTGATGGAAAACTTGGGATGTCACAGGGGCCACAGGGACCATGGCAAAACATTTAAATTCAAGCTTTGTGATTTACAGCTCTGAAACGTTACCTATAGTATAAAAAGTCTTTTTTTTACATTGCCATAATGTTACTTACAGACAGGTCTTTAATAATAATTTATATAAGCACTAGTCTGGAGTTCAGAATAATGGCTTTTTATAGCATGTTACAAAGGAATACGGTACTGTATATCTATTTGCCAGGGACAGATTTTTAACACTGCAGCTTTCAACAACAGTTCTGATGCTCAGCACCCACCTCTTTGGACCCTTTTTTCAAAGTGTTTGAAACAAGCCCTGTTTGTATTGCAAATAGCAGCCAAACAGGTTGTGTTTCATTCCCACTTGCACTGTACAGAAGAAAAAAAAGCAGATCTAACTGGATGCCAGAGTTGCAAAGACAGTGTACATTTCAGATCCTTTGATAAATAATACCTGTTTTTTTTTCAACACCAATGCATTTCTTAAATATATTTTTCAAAATGTATCTAAACCCTAGAAAAAAACATTTAGTGTAAAGAAAGATAGAATGGAGGGGGTATTGGGACTGTTTGTGTCCCCCCCTGTAGTGTTGAAAGGGATAAGGAAAAATTGGAGTAATAGAGGAGAAATGCTTCCCACTATTTCCAGTGGGTCAGCTGGCTATTAAAACTAGCCAATAGCAATAAGTATGCTAGATGTACTGGCTAAAAAACAATAGGTAAATGGTTAATGAGTTATGTGAGCAACACCCTAAATTACTTATTTTAGGGCAAAGATACTATGTATAAATGTCATAACCATACATAACATCAACAGCCTATCCAGTCCTTTATAGACCCTGGGACCGGTGAGGTATGTGAACAGGGATGGACTGGCCATTGGGACTACAGGGAGTTTCCCGGTGGGCCGATGGCTCAGTGGGCCGGCTTCAGTGACAGCGGACCGCTGTCCCCCTCCGCTCCTCTGTCTCTTCCTTCCCGCAGTGCTCACCTCCTCTCCCTCCCTGCAGCACTCACCTGGGGGGAACAGAGAAGCAGGGGGGAGGGGACAGACAGTTGACTCAGCAGCTATGGCCTGGGAGTTTCTCACTTCTGCCTAATCTTGTCCCATAAGGGGGAGCATCGAACTGATTCCTTGCCCGGGTTAAATAATGTCTAGCTTCCCCACTGGTACTGCCTATAAGAATACCAGTACCAGCCGTTCTACTCTAATAAAGTAGAACAGCTAGTGGCTAGTGAAGGGGGAGAGGGGCCTTGGGTGGCCGGGGGGGTGCGGGATTTGTCCGACCGCCACGGGAGAGACCTGTCAAAGTGGGCCAGTCTGGATGAAGTCCAAGGCCAAATTATTGTCCCAGTCCAGCCCTGTATGTGAACACAGATATAGTGCTAGAACAATATAGTATAGTATATATAATATAATCCAAAAAATATATATAAACATATATTAACAGTGAGTTCCTGTGAATACAGTAGTGTTAGAAATTCCTAATAAGAGAATTAATATGTAAAAAAAATAGTGTACCCAAAAAGGTGAAAAAATAAAAAAAAATTATAAAAAAAAAATAGTTTTTTATATATACCCAAAAAATAGCCAAAAATATATATATATGTAAAAAAAACTAAATATCAAAATATGTATCTTAATCCATGAATCATAAGTGTCCCATCCACAGGCAATCTTGATATAACTGTAGAATACGGTGAACAATCCGTGATAGATAGGTGCTCCTATAAAACAGTTAGTGCTTGCAAGGTGATTCCGGTGCTCCCCCACCAGGGTCCCCACTCACCAGATAGTTGCCAATAAATGTTAAAAACAAACAAATTAGATAGATGTTGCCAATAAATGTTAAAAACAAACAAATTAGTAAAACGTTGAAAAAGCAAAACAAAATTCCAGGTATTAGGTTTGAAGCCACGCTTATTACACGCCGTGCGTTCCAGCTGCATATATGCAGACATATCAGCTGGATTACCCGGAAGTAGCGTGCTTGCGCGTGTGCGTGTCTCCGAATAGGCGACAAAAAAAAATGATCGTGTGTACGCGGCACAATTCTTAGGAATAACTCACTTAAATCTGTCCAAACAATAGGCTAGTAGACATCCTGGGTATGATAAAATTTGAAACATGATATCATAAATTATAATATAATAAATAACTATAAATATTTATAACAAATAATAATATAATAATACAGTTTCAAGAAAAAGTATGTGAATGATATGGATTTCTGCACAAATTGGTCATAAAATGTGATCTGATCTTTATCTAAGTCACAACAATAGACAATCACAATCTGCTTAAAGGGGGGGTTCACCCCAAAAAAAAATTAACATTACATTCAGCCAAGTTGTCAGAATGACAATCGGCTGTCTTTTTTTACTTTATCCCCGTACATACCGTATTTTCACCGCCGCTACCGGGTATGTCTTCTGCGGGACTGGGCGTTCCTAATTGATTGGCAGGCTTCCGACCGTCGCATACAGCGCGTCACGAGTTGCCGAAAGAAGCCGGACTGCGAGTCGGCTCTATACGGCGCCTGCGCACCGACGTTCGGCTTCTTTTGGCAACTCGTGACGCGTGGTCGGAAGCCTGTCAATCAATTAGGAACGCCCAGTCCCGCAGAAGACATACCCGGAAGCGGCGGTGAAAATACGGTATGTACGATGATAAAATAAAAAAAAAACAGCCGATTGTCATTCTGACAACTCGGCTAAATGTAATGTTAAAAAATTTTTTTTGAAGTGAGCCCCCCGCTTTAAACTAATAACACATAAATAATTAAATGTTACCATGTTTTTATTGAACACACCATTTAAACATTCAAAGTGTATGTGGAAAAAGTATGTGAACCCTTGGATTTAATAACTGTTTGAACCTCCTTTGGCAGCAATAACTTCAACCAAACGTTTCCTGTAGTTGCATATCAGACATGCACAACGGTCGGGAGTAATTCTTGACCATTCCTCTTTACAGAACTGTTTCAGTTCAGCAATATTCTTGGGATGTCTGGTGTGAATCGCTTTCTTGAGGTCATGCCACAGTATCTCAATCGGGTTGAGGTCAGGACTCTGACTGGGCCACTCCAGAAGGCGTATTTTCTTCTGTTTAAGCCATTCTGTTGTTGATTTACTTCTATGCTTTGGGTCGTTGTCCTGTTGCAACACCCATCTTCTGTTGAGCTTCAGCTGGTGGACAGATGGCCTTAAGTTCTCCTGCAAAATGTCTTGATAAACTTGGGAATTCATTTTTCCTTCGATGATAGAAATCCATCCAGGCCCTGACGCAGCAAAGCAGCCCCAAACCATGATGCCCCCACCACCATACTTCACAGTTGGGATAAGGTTTTGATGTTGGTGTGCTGTGCCTCTTTTTCTCCACACATAGTGTTGTGTGTTTCTTCCAAACAACTCAACTTTGGTTTCATCTGTCCACAGAATATTTTGCCAGTACTGCTGTGGAACATCCAGTGCTCTTGTGCAAACTGTAAACGTGCAGCAATGTTTTTGTTTTGGACAGCAGTGGCTTCCTCTGTGGTATCCTCCCATGTAATCCATTCTTGTATAGTGTTTTATGTATCGTAGATTCGCTAACAGGGATGTTAGCATATGCCAGAGATTTTTGTAAGTCTTTAGCTGACACTCTAGGATTCTTCTTCACCTCATTGAGCAGTCTGCGCTGTGCTCTTGCAGTCATCTTTACAGGACGACCACTCCTAGGGGGAGTAGCAGCAGTGCCAAACTCTCTCCATTTATAGACAATTTGTCTTACCGTGGACTGATGAACAGCAAGGCTTTTGGAGATACTTTTATAACCCTTTCCAGCTTTATGCAAGTCAACAATTCTTAATCGTAGGCCTTCTGAGAGCTCTTTTGTGCAAGGCATCATTCACATCAGGCAATGCTTCTTGTGAAAAGCAAACTTAGAACTGGTGTGTGTTTTTTATAGGGCAGGGCAGCTGTAACCAACACCTCCAATCTCATCTCATTGATTGGACTCCAGTTGGCTGACACCTCCCTCCAATTAGCTCTTGGAAATGTCATTAGACTAGGGGTTCTCATACTCTTTCCACCTGCACTGTGAATGTTTACATGGTGTGTTCAATAAAATCATGGTAACATTTAATTATTTGTGTATTATTAGTTTAACCACTAGGGTACCGCACACCGTCAAATGACGGCGGGCGGAATACCCTATTGTTCTGACAGGACGTCATATGACGTCCTGTCATTTAAAGCCTCTAGGGCACGCGCGCACCGGCGGCGACACGTGCACCCGTCACATCACTGGGAGCACCAGCGATTGCCCAGTAACTGAGCAGGGATGTGGAGCTCTGTGTGTAAACACAGAGCTCCATGTCCTGTCAGGAAGAGAGGAGACCGATCTGTGTTCCTTGTACATAGGGACACAGATCGGTCACCTCCCCCAGTCACCCCCCTCCCCCTACAGTTAGAACACTCAATAGGCTACACATTTAACCCCTTCCCCGCCCCCTAGTGGTTAACCCCTTCCCTGACAGTCACATTTATACAGTAATCAATGCATGTTCACTGTATAAATGTGAATGGTCCCAAAAATGTGTCAAAAGTGTCCGATGTGTCCGCTATAATGTTGCAGTCCCGAAAAACCCGCAGATCGCCGCCATTCCTAGTAAAAAAAAAAATCATTATGTCCCCTATTTTGTAGGCAATATAACTTTTGCAAATAAAATTAAGCTGCGCTGCGTGAACAATGGATCAGATAAGCCATCAAATTACTAATATATGAGATGAAACATACATATTGGTAAGTGCATAACATCCATAAGAATATGGCTGATCAAAGTTCATGTGAAAAGAACCATAGATAAAGTGACATGTGCATGCATGAACCTCAGTGCAAAACACATTTGATGAATCCAAATAAGTTCATGAAATATTCAATCTCCGTGCAAATTCAAATGAAACACAGGTGAGTGCTGAATTTGATGGCTTATCTGATCCATTGTTCACGCAGCGCAGCTTAATTTTATTTGTATTCTGTTTGTGTTTATCTGACATTTTTTTTGCTGCAGCAGCACACATTTTATTTGTTGATTTCAATATCTTAGGGAATTGGTTCAACATTATACATCAAGTATCAATTCCTGATTCATTTAGACCAGCGCAGTATTTTTCCACTACACTTTGCAATATAACTTTTGCGCAAACCAGGTTATTGCGATTTTTTTTTTTTACCAAAAATATGTAGAATAATACGTATCGACCTACACTGAGAATTTTTTTTTTTTTTAAATGGGATATTTATTATAGCAAAAAGTAAAAAATAGTGTTTTTTTTTTCAAAATTGACGCTCTTTTTTTATTTAAAGCCTAAAAAATAAAAACCGCACAGGCGATCAAATACCACCAAAAGAAAGCTCTATTTGTGGGAAAAAAAAGGACGTCAATTTTGTTTGGGAGCCATGTCGCACGACCGCGCAATTGTCAGTTAAAGCAACGCAGTGCCGGAAGCTAAAATCTCGTCTGGGCAGGAAGGTGTATGTGCACAGTAGGCAAGTGGTTAAGCAGACTGTGATTGTCTATTGTTGTGACTTAGATTTTTTATGACCAATTTGTGCAGAAATCCATATCATTCCAAAAGGGTTCACATACTTTTTCTTGCAACTGTAATAACATTTATTCAATAATGTAATTATATCAAAAATAACGGAAAATTTCCTATCAAATACTTACCGTAATTTTCTTTTCCTGGTAGACTCCATGGCAGCATACATGTGGGTTAGCCCCACCTCCATAATTACCTGGCCGTGTTCTGTAACTAACCTACTCTAAGCATTGGGAGGGGACTCCTGCTGCCATGGAGTCTATCAGGAAAGGAAAATTATGGTAAGTATTTGAGAGGACATTTTTCGTTTTCCTGACAGACTCCATGGCAGCATACATATGAAAAATAATTTGCCGCTCACACCCGGGTGGGAAAATGCTGAGCAAAGAAAGCTATTTTTTTAACACCATCCACCGGCAGTATTTGCAAACCAAATTGACAGATGATAAGACAGCTGGTTAAACACAGTAGTGAGACACAAAAGTGTTGATAGGAGACCTGGAAGCCGCCTTACAGATAACTTCAGGAGCGATGTGGTATGAAGCTGCCCAAGATGTCGAGATACTTGGGTTGAATGCGCTGTCACTGTCTCTGGAGGAGCCAAACCCTTCACTTTATAAGCCCATTGAATGGTCTGAACAATCCATGCAGCAATGGATCTAATTGAGGCCCACATTCCTCTGTTTTTCCCATGGATAAGGATAAAAATAAAATCTGATTGCCAAAAGAGACGTGACTTCCAGATATTGTTTCAGGGTGTGTCCCACATTAAAGGGATGGACATCTTGATTTTTTGTTGATCTAAAGGTAGGGAGCACAATTTCTTGAAAAGGCTCCTTCGAACCCAGGTTTCTGATTTCAGACACTCTTTTTGGTGAAGTAACAGCCACCAGGAAGGTGGTCTTGAGAGTAAGTTCCTTCTCTAAGAGTGGCTTACCAGGAACTGATCCGGGCTGGGAAAGGAAATCCAGAACAAGAGGGAGGTCCTGCTTGGGAAACCTTATCTTCCATTGAGGAATAAGCCTGATAGCACCTTTGAAAAACTGTCAAACAAGAGAGTGTTTGGCACATGTAACTCCTGTAAATGCTGAGATGGCCGATACCTGTACTCAGAGTGAACTAATTTTGGATTTTGGATCCCGGGTATGCTGAAATGTTGGACAAATTCCTCTGAGCCCAGCTCATGATTGTCTCCACTTAGCAGGGACCAGCTGCAGGTTCCACCCTGCCTTCTTGTGTGGGCCACGGCAGTTGTATTGTCCAACCGGAGCATCACTGAGGATCTCCTTGTTAAATAATGAAACGCTAGAATCACCTGAAATGCTGCCCGTAATTCCAGGATGTTGGACACAATCCCAAGAGAAGGGGAGTTCCACCTGCCCTGTGCTACTTCCGAAAGGCAATGAGCGCCCCAGCCCTTGTTGCTGGCATCTGAAATTTGGTGAGGGCAGATATAATAAATAGCACTACCCCGCTGCAGTTGGTGCTTATTTGCGAAGTGAGTAGGAAAGGAGCAGGATCTAAACTGGCTAGGGACAACTACTTCTAGGGAAAGGTTGCTGAGGAGAAGGGACATAATAGGAACAACTTCAATGGCTCCACTACCCCTGGTCTTAGAGATGTTGATAATGATTGGCCTTTGATCTGCTCAGTGCCACTTATATCGCCTCCCTGCCAAAAAGCCGCCCCTCTTCAACCAGATGCTGTTATGGAAATCTAATGCCTCGTACACAACACGACCAGTTTTCCCATCGGAAATTCCAGAAATTCTGACCATGTGTATGCTCCGTCACAGTTTTTCCCACGGGAAAACTGCCGGAAAAAAAAAAGAGAGCAGGATCTCTTTTTTCCCCACCAGGAAAAAATCCTGGCGGGAAAACCGTTCATGTGTATGCTTTTCTGACGGGAAAAAAACGCTCATGCTCAGAATCAAATATGAGACGGGAGCGCTTGTTCTGGTAAAACTATCGTTCGTAATGGAGATGGCACATTCATCACGCTGTAACGGACTGAAGAGCACAAGGCTGAAAAGCACGAGGCTGAAAAGCATGAATCGTCTCTCACCAAACTTTTACTAACATGAGGATCAGCAAAAGCAACCCGAACGGTGGTGCCATTGGAATTGAAGTTACTCTTTATAGTGCCGTCATACGTGTTGTATGTCACCGCACTTTGGACGGGCGGAATTTAGTCTGACCGTGTGTACGCAAGACAAGCTTGGCCGGAATTCCGTTGGGAAACCCATTGGGCCAGATTCACGTAGCGCAGCGGATCTATAGATCCGCTCGTTCTACGTGAATTAAGATCCGCTCCCGCAAGTTTGGGAGGCAAGTGGGTAATTCACAAACCACTTACCTCCAAACTTGCGACGGCGGATCCTAAATCCCCCGGCGGAATTCAAATTCCGCGGCTAGGGGAGTGTACTATTTAAATCAGGCGCGTTCCCGCGCCGATTTAAATGCGCATGCGCCGTCCGGGGAATTTCCCGGCGTGCATTGCTCCCACTGACGTCGCTAGGACGTCAGTGGTTTCGACGCTTACGTAAACGACGTCCATCCGTATTCTAGAACGACTTACGCAAACGACGTTAAAAAACTTAAATTCGACGCGGGAACGTCGGCTATACTTAACATTGGCTGCACCTGATGAAAGCAGGGGTAAGTATACGACGGGTACGCCGCTACGGAAATGTCGTAAGAAGACTGCGTCGGGTCCACGTACGTTCGTGAATTTGCGTATTTCGCTGATTTACATATTATTTATCGTAAATCAGCGGGAACGCCCCCGGTGCCATTTTTAAATTGAAAAATAGATCCGACAGTGTAACACTGTCGGATCTAGCCCTATCTATGCGTAACTGATTCTATGAATCAGGCGCATAGATAGGACCAGTTTACGTCAGAGATACGATGGTGTATCTGTAGATACACCGTCGTATCTCTTTGTGAATCTGGCCCATTGTTTTTTTATCCGACGGGAAAACCGGTCAAGTGTACGTGGCATAAACCTCATCAAGGTGACACTATAAGTGCTGGGACTATTTTGCCATGTCAGTAACATTGCTGAGAGTTTCTGCACCTGTGACGCATTTGTCAGTGTGATAAGACGTTGTTAAAGCGGGGGTTCACCCAAAAAAAAAATTTAATATTACATCTAGCAGAGCCAGCATAGTAAGGGCATTTACTTTCAGCTGTTTTTTTTTTTTTTTCTGTACATACCTTTTATATTCGGTTTTTGTCCAGGGTTTCCGATGACTGCGGGACTGGGCGTTCCTATCCTTCCGTTCGATGATTGACGGCTTGTGAAACAGGTTACCTGTCGCACAACGCGCATCACCAGATGTCGGGAAATAGCCGAGCTGCGAGTCGGCACTATACGGCGCCTGCGCAGTCAGCTCTACACGGCGGGTGCAGGCGCCGTATAGTGCTGACTCGCAGCTCGGCTATTTCCGGAAATCTGGTGACGCGCGTAGTGCGACAGGTCACCTGTTTCACAAGCCTTCAATCATCGAACCGAAGGATAGGAACGCCCAGTCCCGCAGTCATCAGAACCCTGAGGCAGGGATAGGAACGCCCAGTCCCGGAGTCATCAGAACGCGGAAGCCCTGGACCACATCAGAATATAAAGGTAAGTACAGAGAAAAAAAAAAACTGCCGAAAGTATATGCCCTTACTATGCTGCCTCTAATGTTAAAAATGTGTTTTTAGGGTGAACCTCCACTTTAACAACTTGCTTGAGACTGTAAAGCAAATACCTTGCCACTGTTCTCCACCTTTTATTTGTTACTTCCACTTCACTTACTTAAATAACAAATGTGCCACTCACTCTACTTGGTCTCAATGTGCCTTTTCTCCACCTTGGGTACAAATCATTTGGCCCTGGGCCACAGGCAACTGTTGTCTTTGGCTACCTTTAGTTAGCTTTTCGAGCTGCAGGTTCACCCTAAACCCAATTGGTTGTATGTATACATACCAACAATAAAATCACCAAATGTTCAGTGTTTAATACCATGTTGCATCAGTGAAAATGGTTAAAAAAAAAACAAAAAGCAGCTGAGAAAGGACTAATATTGCTGAGGTAAAAACAAATCTAATCCCCAGCTTGAAATTTGAAGACAAGCGAAGAGCCGTACAATGTAATTGCCTATTTGCTGGATTTCAGGATTAAGGGAATTTATTCTCTCATTTCAGACTATCCGCACTTGTGAGAGCGAAGTACAAATCCAGCTTGCTGAACCATGCCCCTCCAGCTTCAGTAATAAGGATAGGGTTTGCACAGCTCCTTTGCTCGTGCCAATTAATCATGTCCCTTAAACAATGTTGACAGAAGCTTGTTTCTCATTAAGCCATCTAAAAGCAGAGCTACAGACCTCTCCCATGGGGGAAATAAGAAAAGAGAGAGCTTACTAGTTTTCAGACACAGTTCAAAGTTATCATAGACAGGAGTCAACAAAGCTGAAATAATCCATGGGTTCTTTCCAGGAATAGATTTCATATACAAGAAAAAAACAGGCAGATGGGTTATACACTGCTACATGGTAATACATACACATATATTGTCCCGTGTTTCTATAGAATAATCCAAACTGAACTCTCATGCAGTATTGTTGTGCTTTGTTTGGATGGCCCATTGCATGGCCTTGTCTGCCGCAAGCTAACAAGATACATGAAACGGTGACACGGTATGATTACAGATGCTTACTATGCCATAATTTTACATTGTAAGCAGTCAGCTCCTCTGCTGCTGTATAAGCTGTCCTAGTTGTGTCAGTGAGAGAGATTTCCTGATGTATCTCTTAGTCCTAGCCTATGCAGGTGTTTTATCATCTGCTTTTTCTTCAGGATTGTCCAAAACAGAGCTGGATTTACTTCACTTGAGCTTTTGGTAAGACTGTCATTTGGACAGCTGCTGCCTAATTGCTCTTGAACATTGGCATCTGCCCTGCGTTGTTCCATGCTGTTCAATGGCAGCATGTCGCATTGTGCTTCAACGACTGCACATTTAAATTGAAGAATCATTAACCTTTATAGTAATTAACTCCAAAAGCTACTTGTGTAGTAAGAAATGTTGGGTCTGTACAATTCTTAAAATTGTGCAGCAGATTATTATGTATCAAATAAAATACTTGCGCTGTAGAATATGGGACAAAGAGTGAAAATGGGTGATAAAACTACAAAGTGACTAGTGAGGATAATATTATATAACATATAATATAACAGTAAATCATAAAAGGACAATCCTTAATAGAATCCGGCACTCTGAAAAAGTCCAGATCTGGCACAGTCCTGCCGTGTATTGGTGTGTTTCATCAAGAGTGAATCCAATCTCCAACGGTGCAGGTGGTGTATAAATGATAATACAAAAAACACACTTTTAAGGAAGAAACACGGAAGGTAGTTCTAGAAAAAGTACATATAAGACCCTTGGATCCGGAGTATGGGTGGGATAGAGTAGTTGAGCCAACACCAAGATCACATGTATACACCTCTGGTGGACCCAGCTGCTCACCTCAAATTAACCGCAATGTGTTTAGATCAACCTGGTCTGGATGGTTATAGTCCACAAATAGGTAGCACATATAGATCTCCGTCCGGTGTGTTATATGAAAAAACAAAGTAAAAAGACAACAAAAAGCTGATGGTGAAATAACGTCACAAAGGGGGCTGATAATTGGGGTCTTGGCGAGTGGGAGTGCACTCACATGTAGGTGAGAGATCTCAGGCTCGTATCCACGAGCACCAAACTCGTTAGTCCCTCTATTTTTCCTCTATTTTTTCCCGCTAGATCTTGGGAATCGTGGGCTAGCTGTTTGGTCTCCCCAAGGGTTCAACGTGTGTGGAGATGTCTCAGCTGGTATGGGCTTGTAGTGACTCCTATTCCTCTCTCAATACCTCAGATGGAGCGCTCAGATGGCATGATGATGGCATGATGATGGGGAAGAGGTGAAAAAACACACCCATAGTGTAACCCAGTCAGCGGTACAAACAGGTTTATTAAAAACAAAATAAAAACTCACATAAAAACTCAGGAACTCTGCAACAATCCTACGAGTGGCGAACTCGTGTGTCTGTTCGTCAGATGCTGGAGTGTGTCCTGCCTGCCAATCCCGACGCGTATCGTCACGGTCACGTGATGAAGTCACGTGACCGTGACGATACGCGTCGGGATTGGCAGGCAGGACACACTCCAGCATCTGACGAACAGACACACGAGTTCGCCACTCGTAGGATTGTTGCAGAGTTCCTGAGTTTTTATGTGAGTTTTTATTTTGTTTTTAATAAACCTGTTTGTACCGCTGACTGGGTTACACTATGGGTGTGTTTTTTCACCTCTTCCCCATCATCATGCCATCTGAGCGCTCCATCTGAGGTATTGAGAGAGGAATAGGAGTCACTACAAGCCCATACCAGCTGAGACATCTCCACACACGTTGAACCCTTGGGGAGACCAAACAGCTAGCCCACGATTCCCAAGATCTAGCGGGAAAAAATAGAGGAAAAATAGAGGGACTAACGAGTTTGGTGCTCGTGGATACGAGCCTGAGATCTCTCACCTACATGTGAGTGCACTCCCACTCGCCAAGACCCCAATTATCAGCCCCCTTTGTGACGTTATTTCACCATCAGCTTTTTGTTGTCTTTTTACTTTGTTTTTTCATATAACACACCGGACAGAGATCTATATGTGCTACCTATTTGTGGACTATAACCATCCAGACCAGGTTGATCTAAACACATTGCGGTTAATTTGAGGTGAGCAGCTGGGTCCACCAGAGGTGTATACATGTGATCTTGGTGTTGGCTCAACTACTCTATCCCACCCATACTCCGGATCCAAGGGTCTTATATGTACTTTTTCTAGAACTACCTTCCGTGTTTCTTCCTTAAAAGTGTGTTTTTTGTATTATCATTTATACACCACCTGCACCGTTGGAGATTGGATTCACTCTTGATGAAACACACCAATACACGGCAGGACTGTGCCAGATCTGGACTTTTTCAGAGTGCCGGATTCTATTAAGGATTGTCCTTTTATGATTTACTGTTATATTATATGTTATATAATATTATCCTCACTAGTCACTTTGTAGTTTTATCACCCATTTTCACTCTTTGTCCCATATTCTACAGCGCAAGTATTTTATTTGATACATTTTGCTTCACTTTAGTCTATCGAGGTAGACCTTTATATTTGCAGCAGTATTTTTAGTTTGTCCCCCCCTCCTTCACTTCTTAGACAGCGCAGGAGTTCACTTTACCCAGCAGATTATTATGGTTCAGCTTGCACTTTACAGAAAATGCCTGCAGACTGTACTATTATATAGCATATTGAGGTCTGAGTTTCTCTTTAAGTTATACCCCCTTTGTAATGCATGTGGAAAACACAAGAGAAGCTTGCAGCATGGAGAACACATGTATGTAAGCAGGTACAGTTAGCTAGTCTATCACTAGGAGGCTCTTTCCTAGAATATTGAACGGTAACAGAGAATAGTGTGATTAGGTGCAAGGTCCCTTTTAGCTAGAGCCCTCCAGTAATGATGCCATGGGAGAATCAGTGCCCAAATGTAAGCCAGAGGAGCCTTAGTGAAGTTGAGGCATGGGGACCAGAGACCCCACCAGTGTGCAGATGTAGTCATCAAAGTGAAGGCCCTGGGCAGGACTGGGGGACAGAGAGAGGTAGTCCTGCACTCAGAAGAGCTGGCTGTAGTCACACAGTTTTTTTTATGATGGCGGAGACTAGAGTGGGTTGCAAAAGCCCTTTTAAGCCAAGCCAAGCGTTCCTTGAGGTGATGCTATCCCACTGGTGGACTGGGAGAAGTGTACTTGGGTCAGAGGTGAACTGCAGTGACCCTATCTCAGGAGACTACCTTTAAGGAGTTGTGAGCCGGACACAGACTGCCTAAGTCAAACCAGAGCCCTCTGAGTGAGTACTAATGACCCTGAGAAGTAGAGAAACTGAGTAAGGGAAGATGGCTTACTAGAAAGGTGCTGTGTGCTGCTATCACATTTGACTGCTGCAGCTCTTCCACTATAAGTGATTGACAAAATGCTGTCAAGTGACTCCTGATACTATGCCTATGTGGTGTGGCTGTAAATGCCATGATAATGTAAAATCCGTAAAGTGTACAGCACTATAAAGGGCAAGTTCGATTCCACTGGCTCCACCCTTGGGGCTGCTTTTGCTAATCTCATGTTACTGCGTGTTGAGTAAAAGTTTGGTAAGAGACGATTTGTGCTTTTCAGTCTGTTACAGAGTGACGAATGTGCTATCTCCATTACAAACGCTACTTTTACCGAAGGTGCCTTCCCGTCTCATGTTTTATTCTGAGCATGCGCGGGTTTCTAAGCATACACACGAACGTGTTTCTCGTCGTAAACCAGCCCGACGAGAAACACAACGAGGAAATTGAAACTCCCGACGAGAAAAAAGAGAGCAGGTTCTCTTTTTTTCTTGTCGAGATCCACAACAGTTTTCTCGACTAAAAACATACACACGACCGTTTTTCGCTGCAAAAATTCTCTGCCAGCATTTTTCTTAATAGATTTTGCAGAGGAAAACGGTTGTGTGTACGAGGCCTGAGAGTAGATTTTGCATAGGTTTTGGCTGATCTTCCACATTAAGAACTGTATGCAATTCAAGTTACCCCTTTCAAACAAACCTTTTAGAGCTTACGAGTGGCAGCTGGTGCTCATATTGTTGGGGGGGGGGCAAGCAAACTGAAAAAAAACTATCAAGAACAGCCACTGTGCCCATCAAGTGCAGCCACTGTGCCCTTCGCTGCCACTGTGCCATCAAACGCAGCTACTGTACCCATCCATTGCTGCCAGTGTGCCCATCAATTGCCACCACTGTGCCCATCAATTGCCACCACTGTGCCCAATCAATTGCTGCCAGTGTGCCTCATCAATTGCTGCCAGTGTGCTTCATCAATTGCCTCCAGTGTGCCCCATTAATTACTGCCAGTGTGCCCCATAAAATGCTGCTGTGTGCCCCCTGGGCACTTAGCTGTCTCAGTGCTGTCATTCATGCTCCGAGTCCTCTATGTCTTCTCCTGTCCTCTTCCCGCCATCTCTGCTATGATTGGACGCCTGATACGCCTATGGTATCCCTTCACCAATTCTATGCACTCACCAGGTAATAAGCCATTATGTGCCTTGTATCAAGGTCTTGGAGCTTGGGCGCTAGAGGGCTGTTTTTTTTTAAGGTCCCGTGACAAAGGAAAAAATACCCATTTTGCGACACTTTCAAAGCACTTTTGCGGCGCCTTGGAAGTGCTGCCCATTCATTTCAATGGACAGAGGCATTTTTGGAGCACTATTTATAGCACTCCAAAAATTATAGTACCATATATACTTGAGTATAAGCCGACCCGAATATAAGCCGAGGCACCTAATTTTACCACAAAAAAATGGGAAAACGTATTGACTCGAGTATAAGCCTAGTGTGTCCATCTGCAAACCATACTGTGCCTCACTTTGCCTCACTGTGTCCATGTCCATGCCTCACTGTGTCCATGCCTCACTGTGCCCATGCCTCACTGTGCCCATTCTTCACTGTGTTCATGACTAGACTTGCATTTAACATGGAAGTATATAGAAGGGGTGCCCGGCTTTGAAAACTCTGTGCTCCCCGGCCGTAGGTCCCCCACACAGCAAACTTTGCACACTCGTAGAGAAGAACTGGGGCTATATGTGTGCCAAGTTTCGGGTCCAATACCGGGTCCCCAAAGTTACTGGAGAAATGACCGTTTAACATGGGAGTCTATGGAAGGGGTGCCCGACTTTGAAAAATCGGTGCTCCCTGGCCGTAGGTCCCACGGACAACAAACTTTGCACACTTGTAGAGGAAGAGTGGGGCTATATGTGTGCCAGGGGACCTACGGCCATCTGGTACCGGGTCCCCAAAGTCGGGGAAATCAGGCGCAAAAAGGTGACTCGAGTATAAGCCGAGGGGGGCATTTTCAGCACAAAAAATGTGCTGAAAAACTCGGCTTACACTCGAGTATATACGTTATATAGTTGCTGAAATATTTTTCCAGATAGTGGTCCTTTAACGACTATATACAAGAAGAGAACAGACAATAGTGGACTATGAATGAATGAATGAATGAAAAAACCTATAAAGCGCGGCGCATGCGAACTGAATCGCTTCTGACCAGTGACATAAATCAGACATAAAGAATATGTGATATTGTTGAAATATTGTTGAAAGATGCAGCCCCAGGCCAATCCCGGGATTTCTGGGTAGATGAACTAAACTCCCCAAAAAAGCGCTGCAATCAAAATCGAATTAAATGTCAGCTGTGACTCAATATGAGCAGACGGAGCTGCAAAATAATAGCCGAAGGAAGGCAGCCTGGGAGCCTGTGTTGACGTTAAACGTATCCTCATGTTTCACTATAAGCAGGGAGTTTTCTAATAAGCCCTCATTCATTCTCATGTTACAGCTATGTTTAGCAGCTGACAATTACATTACTCCAAATGTATGATTTGACAAATCGTTCCTTTTTCTCTCGCTCCAATGTCTGCACTGTTCCAAGACTGAAAGAAATAGTTTAGGTGATTTATCTCATTTAACGTGTCAAAAACTTCAGTAAAAAGCCTGCAAGCTGTGTAAATCCCAAATCTGTAGAATAACATATTACAATTAGGGTCCTGTGGATTTATTCAGTAAGGCTGCACAAAGAGCAGTGATGACCTGCAAAGTGCATAAATCCACAGCAACCAATCAGATTTCAGCTTTCTGGAGTCATATCAGTACCAAGCAAATTCTAATTGATTGCTATGGGCTATTGCATGTTGTACACTGTCATCTTATTGATGTTAAAATTTCTTAAACCAAGTACAGATTAATTTTACACTTTAGTTCCTAAAGCTTTAGGAGTACCAACTGTTAAACTTGGGGCTCTTGTATACATATCAATGGCATGTTTCATATTCAAAGCTTTTTCAAAATAATATAAATGCACATTGGGCTTCTATGTTCAGATAACCCGTTTCTTGTACAGCCTACACATTTTCCACAGAGGGTCTAATCCCACAGGTAAAATGTCATTTGTTGCTCCCCATATCAGACTACAATGCAACAAAGCAGGGTGTATCCCAGGACTAAAAGCCTTCCCCATTTAGGGTGAATTATCCAAATTATAATCTCCATAGAGGGTCAATACATTTGTAAGGGCTGAAGGTTGAGGGTATTGTACTAGAAAAATATAGCTGGTGTATCACATCATCGAATATTGTGCAGCCACTGGGAATACCTATGGCGCGTACACACGCTCGGAATTTCCAACAACAAATGTTCGATGGGAGCTTTTAATTGGAAATTCCGACCGTGTGTATGCCCCATCGGACATTTTCTGTCAGAATTTCCGACAACAAAAATTTGAAAGCTGGTTCTCAAATTTTCCGACAACAAAATTTGTTCTCGTAAATTCCAATTGTGTGTGGACAATTCCGACGCACAAAATTCCACGCATGCTCTGAATCAAATCTTTACTAAGGGCGGGGGATTTTACTGGAGGAAGTGGGTAAATTTTTGCCAGGAAATTAGGGATTGTTTTCTAGGTGAGGGATAGGGTTATTGCTAGGGAAAAGGGGGATTTTTCCTGGGAAAGGGGGACTCCAGGGAGTGTGGGAGGATTGTTCATAGGGGGAAACTTTTTGTTTAAGGGTGGCTCAATTGGTGCTGTTGGAGTTGTCTGTATATTGTCACAATTGCCCATTTGTTGCCCTCCTGTGTATTAAAATATTTGTCCATTTTATGCCCCATATATTTTAACAATTTATTGCATTGTATGTGATTGTTCATTTGTAGTCCAAGTGTCAGGATTGCCATGCAATTGCCTACGTATTGTCAGGTCACCTCTGTTAAAATGAACTAATAACTATAATTGAATCCTCTGCAGTCCTTTCACTATCCAACCACGCTGCTATGATCCCCACGGTATACTTCAGTAGCTCTATGTATTCCCTGATTTTTTTTTTTTTGTGTTTTAATAAATTGGTTTATTTATACTAAGCCATTAGCATTCCCAATGCCCCCCCCCCCCCATAGTTGCAAGTAACCTATCTTATTATGAATATTTCCTAGAGTCTTTTTTATTTCAATACCATTATTTCATTGCATAAATAAATGATTAGCGCTAAAGTCAATACATACATACAGATAGTGCTAACACCATGTGATGTGGTGCTGATAAATCTCACAGGCAATATAATACAAACGTGTAGAATAAAATATATATGGATAAATATTAATATCAATATAAATATAAATAAATATAAATATCAAATGTAAAGTGCTCCTGTGCCAAACAGTGACTTAAAACAAAAAATGTGAACTGTTGCTAAATGCAACGCTTCTATATAAAAGTGCAACACGTGCCTCCTTGGCCATCAATGTCCGTGATGGAAATGGTTCAATAATGCAAGAAAGTGAAAATAATAAATTGTGTAATTGTTCCCATGGATGAGAGGGTAAAGAACCTCCTGACAGTCCAAATTTCCGGTCCACCCCTGGTTTAGTTTGAACCATAATGGTGATCCTCCACCTGTCTCCCAAAACTCTCACCTCCCGGATCTGTGTATTAGGCACATAATAGTAATGTCAGCCTCCTTACATCTATGGAGTATCCAAACGAATGGTGCACTGATCTCCATGATCCGGTGTCCTGAAACTGGTAGCTGAAATGTGGGGAGGGGGCGGTGGGGGATCGCTCCAGCCCAAACCCAAAAAGAGGAGAGGAGACTACTATAGTGTAGTATTTTCGGTAAACTTTTAATGTACTGTAAAAACTTGGACTCTTACAATTAAAATAAATAAAGCAAGCAGGGTATAATTGCAGTGTAATCACACTGTCTTACTGTGCCCTCCACTGCTCCCGGTCTGCGCTGTCGGCCTCAATCTCCCTACGGCGTTACGTCACACTCCACGTGACTTCTTCAGGGGAACCTGATTGGCTGCTGAGGCATTCTATTTATATTGCTAAAACCGGAAGTCTACAATCCGCCATATTGTTGGCTATTGTAAACAAACCTTATGGAAGTCGCCATTTTCCCGAAGGCATAAATTAATGCAACAAATCCATTTTGTTAAAGTCCTGTTTGCTGGATATCATTATTTGTTAGTATAATAATCGATCTAAAAACATCACAAAACGGAACCCTGGTACTTATGCTGTCCTTTCATCCTGTTATCAGCCCAGCAGTCTGACTGGCTGTAAACAGTAAATCAAAACAGAGGAAGATAATCCATGATTCTCATTATGTAAATGCTTCGTTTCAATCTGTTGCTGTGAAACAATTAGGCCCCATACACACGATAGAATTTATCCGCAGATACGGTTCAGCGGACCGTATCCGCGGATAAATCCTCTCTAAGATTTCAGAGGATTTCAATGCGATGGCGTGTACACACCATCGCATTGAAATCCGCGCTGAAATCCTCTGCCGATGACGTGTCGCGCCGTCGCCGCTATTATGACGCGGCGACGGGCGCGACGCTGTCATATAAGGAATTCCACGCATGCGTCTATTCATTACGGCGCGTGCGGGGAATCCCTTTGGACGGATGGATCCGGTAAGTCTGTACAGACGAGCGGATCCATCCGTTGGAATGGATTCCAGCAGATAGATATTCTGTGCATGTCGACAAATATTTATCTGCTGGAAATCCATTCCAGGGGAGATTTATCTGCGGATAGATATCCGACGGAGTGTACACACCATAGGATCTATCCGCAGAAACCCATTTGATGGGATTTATCTGCGGATAGATTCTATGGTGTGTATGGGGCCTTACACTCCGTGGAACGGATGCGTGTGTGGAGCAACACTGGAAGTTAAAATATTCAAATCTGAATATATTTAAAATATTTTAAATATTTTTCTTAAAATATTAAAATAGTAAAATATTATATTGGTGTAAATATTGAAACCTCAATATTAATGGGGTCAGTATCAATAAGTCTGACTTAGGTTATGTTGTGTACTGATATTAAATATTGTCTGTCACCGCATACCAAGGAGCAGCGTAAGCCCAACAAGTGTGTGACATTACCTTATAATATATCTCTAGTGATAATGATGACAATATCATACACAATAATGTTAAAATTAGGAAAGGATATACAGGCGAGTGTAACCATACCCCTTATGTATCTTATACAGTAATGCACAAATCATTCAAAATTCTTGTTATTAATTTATGTAAAAGTACTCATCTCAAAAATTACTGAGGAAGCAGTTCAGGTCGAACTCAACGTTAAACCCCCCTGGTGTGAGCGTATTCAGAATATAAATCCATCTGGATTCTTTCTGGCTTATGGTTCTAATTTTATGGCTGCCTCTCCATGAGTTTTTGAATTTTTCGATACCCCAAAATTGTAGTTGGGAGGGGTCTTGATTGTGTTTTTGTGCAAAATGGCGTGACTATTATTTCATTACTTTAAAATTGTGGTTTGTATTTACTATCACTATTGGGTTAGGCACTTTTAGGCATGATTCACACCTATACATTTGTTGTGCTTTTTGCATATTTGCACTAAACTCCATTAACCTCCCTGGTGGTATGATTATTTCAGATTTTAGGTGCTGAAAGCTGTACCATTATTTTGCAAGGACATTTTTTACATTGTAGGCCTGTAATTCTTAGGAATAACTCACTTAAAGGATCACTAAGGGAAAATATTTTTTTAGCTAAATAGCTTCCTTTACCTTACTGCAGGCACATTATATGATTGAATTTAATCTATTTTTAATCATTTTTAAAAGGAATCAGTTACCTTTTATGTCTCAATACCCTGTAAACAGTCATTTCAGCAAACAATTTTTTTTTTATATGATTGAATTTAATCTATTTTTAATCATTTTTAAAAGGAATCAGTTACCTTTTATGTCTCAATACCCTGTAAACAGTCATTTCAGCAAACAATTTTTTTTCCTTTAGTGACCCTTTAAATCTCTCCGAACAAGAGTCTAGTAGACATCTCGGGTATGAAAAAGTTTGAAAAACAAAATCATAAATTATAATATAATAAATAATTATAAATAATTATAACAAATAATAATATAATTATAATAAAAATTATTCAATAATGTAATCAACTCAAAAACACTGAAATGTGCTCAGTTGCAGAATTGTCGCTGTCATTACTTTTATTTTTTTATGACGAATTTCCCCACAAATCACTATCGCTTAATTCTGCAAGTGATTATAATTTATTATTGCTGTATTCTAGCTGACATAAAGGGACACTTTTGGTTGCGAGGGACAATCTCCAGTTTGCAGGCAGAAAGAACAGTTTTTATTATACAAAAGTACATGTAGGGCACTGGGCAGACCACTAGGGACAAGGGGGGTGTGTCCCTGGATCCGGCATCGCAGGATCCAGGGACAAGGTAAGTAAACCCTGCCTGTGGCTGCTGCGAGGCGATCCCGCGTCTGGCTCGGGGTTACCGCTTTTGGTAATGAAATACCACCCTGAGCCAGACTCGGGAATACCGCCAGGGGGGTTAAACATGGTTTCCTATAGAACATGTTCTGTAGTGCAAATCTGCAAATTGCAAAAAGCACAAAAAATACATAGGTGTGAATCCGGCCTTAGAAGCCTTTGCAGTAGGGAGCAGCAAGCTTTTCCGTATATATTTTAATGTTTGAAATAGCATGGCTGAACACACAGGTTAGCAAAACTTGCGTTTACAATAGAGATGTGTGCTCTTGAGACAGATTATTAACTCAAACATTTATATAAGCTTTCCCCAGTAAAGCCTTAAATGTCAAAAGTCTTGCCAAATATGACGTTAGCTTTTCTGGAAATTAGACGAGTAATCCTCTATCAAACAAAAAATACTTGAGAGATTATGCTGGGTGGTAGTTGTAATCGGTGAGCTGAAATATGAACTAATAATCAGCCTGAGGAATTTTCTCTATTCCACATAGAGTCTATGTAGGGACTCTATATCAAAGTACATTTTCTATTGGGGGTACTGCTTCTCTAAAATATTTAAGAAAAGGTCAGGTTTCACAAAAATCTGTCAGGCCCTGAGGAACTATTTTAGAAAAATAAACTTTTTTGAAAACGAATAGTTCTCTACAATTTACTTCTCTACAATTTAAATCTTGTGTGCCACTAGATTTCACTAAAGCTTGAATACAAGGAGAAATTTTGCATTGCAAATTCTGACACATTCTTGAGCGACACCTCTGGACAAATTTGTCTTCTTTATATACATATATATATATTCCATTCACACATCATCGGTCCAACAGCAGTTCTCCTTCACCCGTGAAACTTTGATTTATAAAACTAGACTATCTGTTGCAGGTAGAAATAGAGTCAGTTATAGTGACTATACAGTATACGGTAATTTCAGACATTATGAACTACTTTCAACCAACTTTCCATCTCAAAAATTAACTAAAGGCTCAAGGCAATCTATTACCAGAAGGTCCTATAATTTCACAGCTTCAGTAGAAGGCGCTCAAGGTAAATTATAATATTTGAATTCCACGTTTAGTGCAAAAAAATCAATAAACACCAAAATACGAACAAAGACCAAAAAAATAATTATAATATAGCAAAATCAGGGAAGCTGCCCACTTGAATATCCTGTTTTTTTTATTTTTTTATTTAAGCTTAAGGTAGATTGTGTTATTATCACGGCAATTGACCCCCCCCTGGAAAATCGAGAAGGTGTCGAAGAGTTTTGTGGCCACGGGCTGTCTGAGCGGTCCCGGGTTGGATGTCACACAGGCACAGCGAGCAGAGTGAAGCCGCCCCCCTCCAGTGTTTATGTGTACACAGGGGGAGGGAACCTGCAGTGCCTATGCTGCGCTGATGGCTGATCTGAGGTACAGAATGGGAGGGGGGTTTGTGCTGAATGGGGGGTCCATCTGTGCTGAAGGGGGGTCTGTACTGAAGGGGGGTATGTGCTGAAGGAAGGTCTGTGCTTAAAGGGGGTCCATCTGTGCTGAAGGGGGGTCTGTGCTGAATAGAGGGGTCTGTGCGGAATGGGGGGGCCTGTGCTGAAGGGGGGTCCATCTGTGCTGAATGGAGGGGTCTGTGCAGAATGAGGGGTCTGTGCTGAAGGGGGGTACATCTGTGCTGAATGGAGGGGTCTGTGCTGAAGGTGGGGTCTGTGCTGAAGGTGGGGTCCATCTGTGCTTAAGGGGGTTCTATACATTCTCTAGGCTATATTTAATGGGCAAGGAGTGAAGCTGAATTATCTCAAGAGCTTTTTCACACTGCCAGCTGGCCGCGTTATCGGTAAAGTGGTGCTTTTCCATCGTTTTAGCTGCGCTATTCGGCCGTTAGCGGGGCGCTTTTAACCCCCGGTAGCGTTTGAAGAAAGGGTTAAATGTGACTGTGTATCGCCACTGCCGAAGCGCCCCTCTCTGAAAAAATTTCAGCGGACGCCCATGGTTATTATTATTTTTTTCCATTGCATGAATCTAAAATTGACATTTTGGCTGAGAGCAGATGATTTATTTGACACTTTCCATCTTTTATGTTTAGTGAAAACCTCTGACTGTTCACAAGGGGTGATTTTGTTCTGTTGAGTGACTGATTCCAGTGGTGTGGAGGCACTTGAGCACTAATGATCAGTACTAAAGGAATGTGAATATTTTGGCACAATACAATGTATTCGTAGGGAGTCAGGGACTGTCAGCAAATATACTTAATTTGAAGAGATTGATATAATTGCAAATATGTTTTTCTTTTAGCACTGTATGTTTGTGATATGCTATAGTTGTTAAGATTTTGAAATAGTCTTTTACTCAGATATAGATATATGTACAGTATATTATATATATATATATATATATATATATATATATATATATATATATATATATATATATATATACACACTACATTGCCAGAAGTATTGGCATGCCTAGTATTTACACACACACATGAAATTTAATGGCATCCCAGTCTTTGTCCGTAGGGTTCAATATTGAGTTGGCCCACCCTTTGCAGCTATAACAGCTTCAACTCTTTTGGGAAGGTGGTCCTTAAGGTTTAGGTGTGTGTCTATGGCAGGGCTCAAATTTCAAGTCCTGAGCCACTAGCCAGACCTTAAGAGTTACTCGCCACCAGTTGCCCCACACAACCTCTCCCCTGCCCCACCCCTAAGTCCGCCCCTAAACACGCCCTTGTAAATTATCTCATGAAATTACACTGTTAAATGTTTTCAGCAGAATTAAGTTCCAAAAATAAATAACAACAACTTTAACAATATTAACATAAAGTATATCAGTACCCATCAAATGCAGCCTCATTGTGCCCATCAAATGAAGCCGCACTGTGCCCATCAATGCAGCCTCACAGTGCCCATCAATGCAGCCTCACGGTGCCCATCAATGCAGCCTCACGGTGCCCATCAATCCACTCTCACTGTGCCCATCAATGCACTCTCACTGTGCCCATCAATGCACTCACTTTAGAGGGCCCATGTGTCACCCCTGTACACCTGGATAGGAAGAGGGCCGGGGGCAGCATACAGAGGAACCGATCCCCTCCATTTTCCCATCCCCAATCCCATTCCCCTATCAATGCTACCACCGCTCACTGTCACTCATCCCAGCCCCATGCTTTAGGGGGCCCATGTCTCACCCGGATAGGAGAAGCAGCGGGAGGCATATAGAGGAACCAATACCCTCCATTTTCCTCCTGCAGTCACAGCTATTGGTTCCTCTACATGCCGCCCGCTGCCCCTCCTATCCGGGTGTACAGGGGTGAGACATGGGCCCCCTGAAGCAAGGGGCTTGGATGAGTGACCATGAGCGGTGGTAGCAGTGATGGGGGAAAAGGATGGGATCAGTGGTGGTGGGTTGGATGGGGTGAGTGGCAGCAGTGGTGGGGGGGATGGGATCAGTGGTGGCTGTGAGGGGGGGTTAGATCACTGGCATTTGTGACGGTAAGGGGTGATGGGATCAGTGGTGGTGGTGGAATCAGTGGTGGGCATGGTGGGATCGTGGTGGTGGTGGTGGGATCAGTGGTGGGGGTGGTGGGATCAGTGGTGGCTGTGAAGGAGGTAAGATCACTGGCAGTGGTGACGTATGGGGGGTGGGATCGGTGGTGGTGGTGGGATCAGTGGCAGGGGTGGTGACATCGGTGGTGGTGGGTGGGATCGGTGGCAGGGGTGGTGACATCGGTGGTGGTGGTATCAGTGGCAGGTTCGGTGGTGGTGGGTGGGATCGGTGGCAGGGTGGTGACATCGGTGGTGGTGGGTGGGATCGGTGGCTGGGGTGGTGACATCAGTTGTGGTGGGTGGGATCGGTGGCAGGGGTTGTGACATTGGTGGTGGTGGGATCGGTGGCAGGGCTGGTGACATCAGTGGTGGTGGGTGGGATCGGTGGCAGGGGCAGTGACATCAGTGGTGGTGGGTGGGATCGGTGGCAGGGCTGGTGACATCAGTGGTGGTGGTGGGTGGGATTGGTGGTAGGGGTGGTGACATCGGTGGTGGTGAGTAGGATCGGTGGCAGGGGTAGTGACATCGGTGGTGGTGGGTGAGATCGGTGGCAGGGGTGGTGGTGGGTGGGATTGGTGGCAGGGGTGGTGACATCGGTGGTGGTATCGGTGGGTGGGATCGGTGGTGGTGGTATCAGTGGCAGGTTCGGTGGTGGTGGGTGGGATCGGTGGTGGTGGTATCAGTGGCGGGTTCAGTGGTGGTGGGTGGGATGGGTTCGGTGGTGGTGGGTGGGATGGGTGGTATCAGTGGCAGGTTCGGTGGTGGTGGGTGGGATCAGTGGTGGTGGTATCAGTGGCGGGTTCGGTGGTGGTGGGGTTGGCAGTAAGATCCAGAGGCAGAGGTGGTGGTGGTGGGGGAGAATGGCAGAGGCAGAGGTGGTGGTGGTGGGGGAGAATGGCACCGGGGATAGGGATAAAATCTGTGGTGGTGAGGGGGGTCAGTAAGAGGCAGAGGTTGGGATCAGCTGCACTGACTATTATGTCACTTACTTTCTCAGAAGATTCCTTCCGCTTCATCGTTGCTCCCATGCCTCCAGGGACGCTCCTAAATCATGGGATGAGAGCTCCTCCCCCTTCACTGCAATGGTGTGAGCTAGTCAGCTGACTTTCCCTTCCACCGTGTTACATGTCTTTCCTCTCCTGAGGCTTTGCCTTTCCTCAGCGAGCAGCGCCCCCCCCCCACCCTCCCCTCCCCTTCCCGCGCGCAGTGTAACAAGGTCCCACACCTCTAGATGGCTAGGGAACACTGATACTTTGGGATGAATTAGAGCGGAGACTGCGAGCCAGGCCTTCTCGTCCACTTCAGTACCTAATTTCACAAATGCAGTTCTGGAAGAATGGTCAAACATTCCCATAGACACTCTTAAACCTTGTGGGCAGTTTTCCCAGAAGAGTTAAAGCTGTTATAGCTGCAAAGGGTGGGCAAACTCAATACTGAACCCTACGGTCTAAGACTGGGATGCCATTAAATTTCATGTGCGTGTAAAGGCAGGCGTCCCAATACTTTTGGTAATATAGTGTGTTTATATATGTGTTTAAGAATTTATAAACATATTTAACAACAGATGGTCATCGTCAGTTTTTTGCACATTGTTATGTTTTTGCACATTGAGCACTGCTGCTTCATTTTAATATAATATAACAGCATAAAACTTCACCGAGGTAATTCTCATTTTGGCGCACTTGACACATAAAAGGCCACTGGGTGATTCATTCAACCAGCATCCATTCATAAATATCACCTTTGGCCAAATTAAATATTAAAACAAAGCTCACTACATCTCAAAGAATTGTATGGATATAGCCAATCAATACACTTCAAACCACTATGCATCTGAACATTTTACTCGCTATAATCAATCCAAATAATGAAAGGGTTACTAGCTGATGTTCAGGATGCTAAAAAGACTATTTAATATCATTTAGTGATAGATAGAAATAAATGAATTATGTTCTTCATCTGGATATTTGATTAAATGACTATAATTAGAATTTAATGAAACAACTCATTTAATTAGTTTAACTCATATATACTAATCAGTTTTCTGAGCTTGTAAAAATAAGTAATCCAAAAGTTTTATACTCACACAGAACCTATCATGCTGGGTTTAATTGTCTGCATGAAAATATCATAGATTGCCTAACTAAAAAGACTTAAAATAGTACCTCTAACTCTCAAGGAAAATATCAGTTTCCCCCCTTTGAAGGAGCTGGTTTGTCTGCCTTTGTCAGGATTCAATTTGGACATTAATAGCCGGATTCATAGAGACTTACGACGGCGTATCAGTAGATACGCCGTCGTAAGTCCGAATGAGCGCCGTCGTATCTTTAAGCGTATTCTCAAACTGAGATACGCTTCACTGTTGCTAAGATACGACCGACGTAAGTCTCCTACACCGTCGTATCTTATGTGCATATTTACGCTGGCCGCTAGGGGCGTCTACGTGGATTTACACGTTGAATATGTAAATGAGCAAGATACGCCGATTCACAAACGTACGTACGCCCGTCGCAGTAAGATACGCCGTTTACGTAAGACATACGCCGGCGTAAAGATAAACCACCAAAAAGATGGCGCAGCCCATGCAAGGTATGGACGACGGAACAGCCGTCGTATTTTACATCGTTTGCGTAAGCGTACGTGAATGGGGCTGGGCGTAGGTGACGTTCACGTCAAAATCAATGAGTATTTGCAACGTGATTCTAAGCATGCGCGCAATGCGCCGTACCAACGGGCCTCATTTACATGGGGTCACGGGTACTTTACATGGAGCACGCCCACTACCTGCCTATTTTGAATTAGGCGGGGTTACGCCGGGCCATTTGCGCTACGCCAACGTAACTTAGGGAGCAAGTGCTTTGTGAATACTGGCCTTGCTTCTCTATTTTACGTCGGCGTAGCTCAAATGAGCTGCACTACGCCAGCTTAAACATATACGCCGATGTATGTGAATCTGGCTATAAATGTTCCACAATGGAGGCCAAACTAGCAAAACAAGGGTAAAAACCTTCACTGATTCAGGGTTCTGCAATCACGTCTCGATTAAGTCCATAATCTTTCTGGCTAAAGATTGCTGTTCACAAATTGGGACTGTACAGTATAACATAAGTGTGTTATTCCCTATCAAGTGGTAAGTCCAGAATTAATGTCACCAATATCCACAGGTTGGTCTTTGATAAACTATATTACCACTTGCCGACTGCGCCACGCACTTATACGTCGGAAGATTAGCATGGCTGCGCAAAGCAAAGTATATATACGTTGCTTTGAATTTTGCGTCGTCCGGGCACGTGCCCCTGACGCAAGCTCCGTGCCTGCAGGACCCGCGGACTCGATGTCCGTCGGTATCACAGAGCTGCAGAACGGGGGTATGGCTGTGTAAACAAGGCATCTCTCTGTTCTGCCTTGTGACAGGACACTGATCTTCTGCTCCCTGTCATCGGGAGCAGTGATCAGTGTCGTGTCACATTTTTTTTTTATTTGGGATATTTATTATAGCAAAAAGTAAAAAATATTGTGTTTTCTTCAAAATTGCCGCTCTTCTTTTCTTTATAGCGCGAAAAATAAAAATTGTAGAGGTGATCAAATACCATCAAAAGAAAGCTCTATTTGTGGGGAAAAAATACATACATTTTGTTTGGGTACAACGTTGCACGACTGCATAATTGTCATTAAAAGATATGCAGTGCCGTATCGCAAAAAAATGGCTGAAAGGAATTACAGTGGATCCTTGGATTATGAGCATAATCCGTTCCAGGAGAATGCTTGTAATCCAAAGCACTCGCATATAAAAAGCAAGTGTCCCCATAGAAGTCAATGGAAACAAAGATAATTAGTTCCGCATTGACTTCTATGGCATGTAATACCACATGTGGCCAGAGGTGGGGGGTGCCGGAGAGCCTCGGTAATACTCGGGGACAGCTTGGCTGATCTCTGGAACTCTCAGAAAGGTTCGGAAACACTCGGGAATTGAGCATTTCTGAGTATTTCCGAACGGCTCAGAACCTTTCCGAGTGTCACCGGTGCCCCTGCACCTCTGACCAAATGCGATACTACACACCTCATTAGCTTGGAGTCTGCTCATTTTGCCAGACAACACTCGCAAACCGAGTCAGGATTTAAAAAACATTTACTCGTAAACCAAGGTTCCACTGTATACACTCTAATGGCCACCCTGGTTAATGTAGGCCAACCACCAGGGACCCTCGGATCCATGAGAGAGCAAATGGGACACGAGAAACAGGCTTGAGTGTGTTCATAAGATCTCTGACTTTATTGAGGAAAAACAGTAGCTTATATAAAGATGAAAGAAGGGAGGGGCTATGTTTTAATGTATATGTTTCTAAAGTTTATACAAACTCAGCACTTTCTTATCATGTTTTAAACTGCTGACTAGATAACAAGAACTAGCTGATGACTTGCTGACACAACAGACTGCTCTGTGAATCAGCTCAACCACAGTAATTTACAGGGTGTGTTTCTAATGAAACTGTTAGTAGTTAAAGAGGAGTTTCCATCCCAAAAAATGTTTTTCATTATTGTGCTCATTAGACCTAAAAAAGTAAAAAAATATATATATTTTTTTTTTTACTCATCTGGAAATGCCTGTTGCTATGCGGTCCCACGAAATCTGCCTTTGAAAGAACCTAGGATTCTGACATCATCTCCCTCTAATGCTCCTGGGAAATGTGTGTCATCATTTCCCAGGATGCAGTGCGCAGGCCAATTATCACTCCCCATCCAAGACTTCCAGGAAGTAAGTGCTTGTAGGCTTCACAATGCCCACAAGTAAAATGAAAACGGTGTAGACATAGTTTTATAAACTATCTTTTTTGAATATCTATGCAGATCGGTGGCGGATTGTAAAGTAGTAAGTGACCGGATTTATATTATAAAAACGCAGGATGAAAGGACATACATTTAAAAAATGCTAATTATGGTTGGAACGTTTTAAGCTAGTTATGTCAAAACACATACATTCAAAAGTTAATTTCTACTCAAAAGAAAAATTATTTATACATTCTATTACAACGGCCTGATCAGGAAGGGGGTAAATTCTTCTGGTCTGAAGTGGTTAAATTCCCACTACTCTTTTCTCTTTTTCTGTATTTAAAAAAAAGGTTACTATTTTCTGTTGGGGCGAGGGGAGAATTAAGGTAAATTTGCAACTTTGCCCTTCATGGGTAAATGGGAAATTTTAGGCCAATTTTTATACATTTTAAATAGTTGTTTTATATTTTATGTGTAGTATGTATACAATATTTGTTTGAAAAACAAATATATGACAAGTGATTCCTAGAGCATCATGAGTTAGCTAAAGAGACAGCAGAGCTCTATTTACCTCCCATAAGGCTTGCTTTGTCTGACTAAAACCTCAAACTGAGCCATCAGATAAGGGATGGGTCACTACTTAGACTCTTCAGTTGTATTTTAAGTTACTGTTCTGTTTTAACAACCTTTTGTTTTGATTTATGTGAAATTTTTTACCTTTATTTTGTTTATTCCTTACTATAAAAAACGAGAAATTATATGCAAAACCACTAAACATTGCCTTTAACTATCATTAAAACTTTAATTATTCTAATTACTCTAATATGCTACAATTTCAGATTTACTTATCAAGCAGTCCAAAGACCAAATCTTCTTCAGAGGCCTCATACACACGACCGAGGAACTCGTCGTAAATGAAACATCGTTTTCCTCGACAAGGTCCTTGTCAGGCTTGTCGAGAATCTTGACAAGCTTTCTTTGCATACACACTGTCAAGACAAAATCTCGTCGTTCTCAAACGCGGTGACGTTCACTGCGTACAACAGCACTATAAAGGGGAAGTTGGAACCCACTGGCGCCACCCTTGAGGCTACTTTTACTAATCTCATGTTACTGCGTGTTAAGAAAAAGTTTGGTGAGAGAAGATTCGCGCTTTTCAGTCTGTTACAACGTGTTGAATGTGCTATCTCCATTACGAACGCTACTTTTACCGAAGGTGTGCTCCCGTCTCATAGTTTTTTCTGAGCATGCGCGGGTTTCTAAGCATACACACTAATGCGTTCCTCGTCGTAAACCAGCCCGACGAGAAACACGACGAGGAAATTGAGACTCCCAGACGGGGAAAAAGAGAACTTGTTCTCTTTTTTGCTCGTCGTGATCCACAACAGTTTTCTCGACGAAAAACATACACACGACCGTCTTCCTCTGCAAAAAAGCTCTGCCACCAAGTTTCTTGATGGATTCTGTCGAGGAAAACGGTCGTGTCTACGAGGCCTGAGTGTCTTGAGTCTCGGCTGTCTGAATCTACTGAAGCCACACTACATATAACAACAGAGTCCTACTCTTCGCAATCAACCCAAACATCCCATATTTCTTAGTCAATACAGTGTTTCCGAATAATACACCTGCTATCCTTCTGTTTACTGGTTAAATGTAAAGCATTTTATTTGCAAATTGCCTAAGCTATCAGTAAAAACTTTCACCCTATCAGAACTTCTGAAGCTGTTGTATCATTATAATCAATGTATGCTATTGATTTGTTGTAGGATTAGTAATTTTTCCATGAAATTGATCGGATATGAAACAAGTTTTAAAGTGGCAAAGCTATTGACACCTTAAAGTTTGGCTGGATATACAGCAGACTATGTGGTTTTCAAACTAACAGGGTAAAAATTAGTGAGACACCCTGTGGAACATACCATGAATCAAGCAAGGAAGTAAATAATGTATACTGAATTAATAAGGAAGCCCATGAAAAGAAAAGCTCAGAACGTTCTATGCCAATGTTAATTAAAAGGGCAATGATTAAAACAGTTGCATTAAAAATGATAGCATAGCTTCCAGCTGTTCCTCGTTTAAAGGATTGTCCCTCCATTGAAACCTTTTGTCCCATTTGTTTCCTGCTCAAATGTCCCTCATTTAGTTCTGATAAAGAAACAGTATGTGAAAATAAATATTTTATTGACCAACACTAAGCTTTTGTTCATCTCTGATTTCTACACTGGCTATAATATTAAAGTAGCAGTGAAGCCAAAAAAAGGCTCAGAATGTTCAAGTAATTATTCTTACAATTAAATATGCCAAGGTCCACGTGATTGAGGGGTGCTGCAAAAAATATGTCCCAAATTGTGTTCCTCTATCTCATTCCAGAAGGTTGGATGGTTTGTTTTTTTGGACTATTCCTGGTGAAGGTGGTACACTTAACCACTTTAAGACCAGGCTTTTTTTGGAACTTTTTGTTTAAATTTGTATTTTTTGTTAAAAGACAAATTAGAACCCCAAACATTATATTTTTTTTAGCAGAGACCCTAAAGCAGGAGTGTCAAACTCAAATTCATCGGGGGCTGCATCAGCAGTATGGATGATCTGAAAGGACCGGTTGTATATGTAGGGCTATGTATCTACTTGAATATTGAATATTGCAGTGCTGTGAAGGGCAGGTGTAGACCAGCGCCGAGACCACTCACACTCCTGTAGCAGATGATGCAACTCCAAAAAAGAGGGTCACACAACGCTGGTATCATCCACAAGAAACGGTATTGGAGACTGCTCACACCAAAAACCATCAGAGATCAAGAGTACAGTTTTACTGCGTTTCAGTACAGTCCAGTTCAGGAAAAATGCAGCATGTTCTACTTTGTTTTTGGAACTGGAAAGCCCTGGAACTGACTGCACTGGTGTGAACTATGCTATTGGAAACCATATAACCTACTTTCCATGCCTTTCTGATGCACAAAAAAAACACATTGAACTGCATGTGATGTGAACTGGTTCTAAAGGAAAAAACTACCACATGCTTCTATTTTTAATGGGATATTGCCATTTCCGTACAGTAGCTCAGGTGTGTCATACCATGGCATACCTCCCAACGTTTTGAGATGGGAATGAGGGACACCTATCGGCAAAAGTATGCAGGAATAGGACACACCCCTTGCCATGCTCCTTTAAAGGAGAATTGTACAAAAAAAACAAGATTGGTTAAACCCACAAGTGCGTTTTTTACCAGTACTATTCCTTTATATTGGCTTTTTAAATCTACAAATGCAGCAATTTAGAAATCAGATGAAATGTTTAGCACTGGAAAACACTTTTTGATAGATAAAAAGTGCATTTTATATACATCTATATAGATCAGAGCAAAATGAGGGACAAATGAGGAGGAATGAGGGACAGAGGAACATTGCTCCAAATCAGGGACAGTCCCTCGAAATCGGGGACAGTTGGAAGCTATGCATGGTCATCTAATGACTGCATATATTAGAGGCTTTATCTACAGAAAAAAAAATGTCGTCTGTACAGAACTAACTACCTCCCTATGCTGTCACACTTAACCGCTTTAATGGATTCTTGGAAACCGCTTTGTGTTTCCTGGTTGGGACGAGTGGCAGCCGTAAAGATGTCTTTACTCCCAAAGCTGTTGTACTTATATAGAGTTCTCCCGATTCCGGTCCCCTCACATTTTCACCGTGTCATTCAATCTAGAGTCTTTAAATATGTTTGGGGTCCCATAAAACCACGAGTTTCTAGATCTATACTCCTGCGTAATAAACTTAGTGGAGGCCTGGGTGTCCCTAATTTTGCCCGCTATTATCAGGCTGCACAACTTGCCCAAATTACATTATTTCACGCCACATCGGAAACGCCTATTTGGGTTAGTTTAGAGGCCGTTGATATTTATCCCTTGCTAATCTCTAATCTCCTATGGTTACCCCCGCTGGCTCGTAGTCCAATTCTCAATCCGGTAACACGCCACTCACTTAAGCTATGGGATAGTTTACGTGGCCGTTTTCGACTGTTGTCCACCCATGCCCCGCTACTATCTTTTTTTGGCCATCCGCAGTTCTATCCCGCATACACAGAACCTGACTCTTTCCATCTATGGCTCCGGGCAGGACTACACAGGATAGGGGACCTTGTTACTGACACGTCCCTTAAGTCCTTTCCAGACTTACAAGCTCAGGCTAAACTTCCCCCTAGGGAATGTTTCCACTACCTACAAATAACTCATTTTGTTCGCTCAATTATAGGGGACTGTTCCTCCCTGGACAGTATGTCCGTCTTTGAAAACATATGTCAATCGGATCCCCACGCCCCTGGTATCATCTCCCGCCTTTATAGTCATTTTACCTCTTACTCCACTGACACCCCCCTCTACGCTGCACAGTGGTCCAAGGATCTCCAGATAACATTGGATAGGGAGGATTGGATTGGTACAGTATTTGGAATCGCACAAACTCTTCATCCCAAAACATTATAGCCCTTGAGGCCAATTATAAGGTCCTGATGCGATGGTATCTAGTCCCCGCTAGGATTTCTAAATTTCTACCCTCTTACCCAGCGGGATGTTTTCGTGGATGTGGAGAGAGGGGTACACATGAGCATATCTGGTGGTCTTGTCCGATAGTGAGACGGTTCTGGATGGCAATATTTCAAATAGCCTCCACCCTATTACAAGAAAAAATTTCGTCCGACCCATCCCTAGCCCTTTTGAATCATATACAATCAGATTTTACCAGAGCCCAGGTTAGACTCTTGCTTCAACTGACTACTGCTGCCAAGCAAACTATTTCTAGGGCTTGGAAGACCCCAACTATACATATTGCAGAAGTTAAGAATAGGGTGACTCAGGCGATGATCCATAGTAAGATTGAGGCCAGGATTCTCGACCGAATGGCTCAACACGACAAAACCTGGACCCCCTGGGTGGAACATTTTCTGCCCCCGGGATTTGATTTAACTCTGTTAGTATCTTAAGACATGATGTGTGCTCCGACCACACTGAATCCGAACCCGTTGGGGTTTGCGCGACTCAGCCGACATCCCTCCTACCCCTCCTACCTTCTCCAGGCCACTCCGGCCTTCTCTTCCCCTTCTATTCCCCTTGTCCTCTCTTTTCTAATCTTTTTCTTTCTTTTCCTTCTCTGTTCTTAATTGAAATGCTCTTGTTTGTGTTTACTGGGCAAGGCTACTAGCTATTGCCTAGTGTTACATCCCGTTATGTCCCAGTATAATGTACAGAGTACCCCCCTTTTTTTTTTGGTATATATGCCTTTGATGATACAGGACCTCCCCTATCCTTTTCCCACCCCCTACTTATGTTGATTTTTCTGTTAATTTTCTCTGGCTGCGGATTTGTTGGTCCTTTCCTATTTACGAGATATGCTTGACAATCCTCATTTTGTATTTTGACCCTCCACACCTTATATATTTTGTAATCGTCTTTAAGCTGACACTTGCCTCTGGTGGATTGTACCAGTATGTTTTCATTTGTGTGGTAACATGCAAATAATTGTTTCTGTACTCTGTCATTTGCTCTTTAATAAAAAATTTGAAAAGAAAAAAAATGTCGTCTGAATCCTGAAGCTGAATCTTGTGCACATTGCTGAATCGAGATGGGGCTCAGGTTAGTATTAGGGGGGCTGAGGGGGCTGCTGCACACAGAAGGCTTTTTATCTTAATGCATAGAAAGCATTTCGATTAAAAAAAACTTCTGCCTTTATAACCATTTTAACTGAATAATTACATTTTTATTTTAAAGTTTAGATACACTTTCATAAAGCAGAATTGCATTTGTTTCTGTCTTTTATATCTGCCTTAGGGTCAACGTTAACTGGGTCCAATAATACTCTCCAGATTTCTAAACTCAGACTTGTATGGAATAGGACTAGGGTTTAACTATAACTGGGTTTTTTCCTGCTTCCAGCTCCATACAACCAAACACCAGAATTTTATTACTTAACTCCATGACATGTACTGTAACTCAGTCACTTCCCCAAGGATTGTGTTTTCCCCAAATATTTTATATTGATGTACTGGCCTTGAGAGTCTCAGAAAGCAGTGAAAATCCTGTAAAATATAAATAAAGTTCTTCCAAACATGGTTCAGAGGACAATAATAATTTCCTGTTCTGAAACCAGTAACAAAATATTTTGTCACTGGATTTCATTTATTTGAGGATATTTCTGTGGAGAGCAAAGGCCTCGTTTTATTTCCCAGGTGATTCGTTGATTTTGATGGAGTATTTTTCATACCGCTGACAGTTGAAATAAAAATATGTCCAAATGCGCAGCACACTATGACTAGCACATGGAAAGGTAGTTTGCCTTTCCTGCACCTTGTCCCCAGAGATTAAAGTTCAAAACAGACCATTTCCCGCTTGTGTATCAAGGTATCATCACAGTTTTGAAAATTACTTTTTTCTTCTTCTCCACCTTAAATTATTATTTTTTCTTTATTTGCAAGCACCGGTTTCACTGGAGCCCTTTGACAAAGTTGTAAGGACGAAACGTTAGGGTCAGACTGCATGGCAACCGGATGTAACGTCAGCCCTCATCCCAAAAGTGACGCGGCGGATTTCCGACGCAAAAAAAACGCCAACGTGAGACGCCAACTGTAATTGGCACTGCGGTAGGGGTTGAGAGTCGTACTGAGTGGAGATACTTTATTGTATTCTATGAGATGTTTTTATTTGCTTTGTGAGTATATTTTATTGGGGTTGAATAAAAGTGAATGTTTGAGTGTAATACGCTAGTCTTCTTTCTTTTGGATGTGGGTTGTTTGGAGATTTCTTAAGGCCCCTTTCACACCAAGGAGTTTTTTAGGCGTTTTAGCGCTAAAAATAGCGCCTAACTAAGGCCTGAAAAATCCTGCCCTGCAGTCTTCAGTGTGAAAGCCCTGAAGCGGTGCGCTAGCAGGACCGATCCAAAAGTCCTGCTAGCCGCATCTTTGGAGCGGTGAAGGAGCGGTGTGTTTACCGCTCCTTTACCGCTGCTGCCCATTGAAATCAATAGGACAGCACGGCTATACCACCCGCAATGTGCTGCTTCAGCAGCGCATTGTGGGCGGTTTAAGACCCTTTCTCGGCCACTAGCGGGGGTTAAAACCGCACCACTAGCGGCCGAATATCGCAGCAAAAACGACGGTATAGCGGCGCTAAAAATAGCACCTCCAGCGCCCAGTGTGAAAGGGGCCTAAAGAGGGACTGCACCTAGAAAAGTCTACTACGGGATAGAGATGACATCATATGAACTTTATTTGCCAATCATTTAATTGAGTGAGTGAGATTGAAGATATTTGAGGAGCAATTTACTGCACATATCACTGGTGCCATTCAGACTTTAGGTTTATCTTTTTTTATTCATGTGATTTAAGACACTTTTGAGGATTGTTGTGTGTTATATATTTTGGATAATTTATTAGGAGAATTGTAAAAATTGCTCTGGTGCATAGGAGGTGAACAGGTATGAGAGGTGAAGTGGATAAAGTGATAGGTGTTCTCAATCAGCACTTAAAGTGATACTAAAGTCTCCTATTTTTTTCATTAAAAATAACAAACATGTTATACTTACCTGCCCTGTGTAGTGGTTTTGCACAAAGCAGCCAATATCCTCCTCTTCTTTGGTCCCTCTTCAGTTCTCCTGGCTCCTCCCTCCTGTCAAGTGCCCCCACAGCAAGCAGCTTGTTATGGGGGCACCCAAGCTGAGTCACATCTCCGTGAGTCTATTCAGACACAGAGCTGCATTCTGGCCCGGCCCCACCCCCTCTCTTTCCTTGTTGGCTCACTGGCTTGGATTGACAGCAGCGGGAGCCAATGGCATAGCGCTGCTGTCCCAGCCAATGAGAAGGGAGAGTCCCAGACAGCCAAATCTTTTGTGCAACATTGCTGGATCTAGATGGACATCACGTAGGTATTAGGGGGGCTGAGAGGGGCTGCTACACACAGAAGGCTTTTTTATATTTATCCATAGAATGCATTAAGATTTAAAAAAAAAACTTCTGCCTTTACTACCACACTAAGCAGTGTGGGGAGAATGATTATCCTTACATCCAGCCTTACATGGATCAAAATTTAGCTGGTTCAAACAAGGCACACCGCTCCTCCTTTAATGCTCAGAACAGATACTAGAATATGGGTAAATTTGAGTTGACTTGGTGAGTTTTGCCCACTACAGAAACTTTTTTGGAAAGAATATCTGAATTATGAGTTTACTGGTAATTTTTTGGGTAAGCTAGTACAAGATAAATTCATGTTGGCTAGTATGAGCATTGTTTTTGTACTCTCGTTTGTATTAACACTGGCTCCATATCATTTACTTGCACTAATGCACATCTAAAGTGGTTGTAAAGGCAGAAGGTTTTTTATCCTAATGCATTCTATGCATTAAGATAAAAATCTTTCTGTGTGCACCAGCCCCCCTAAGCCCCCCTAATACTTACCTGAGCCCGATCTCTATCCAGCAATGTCTACGAGTGCCTCATCCATCGGGGACTCTCCCTCCTAAATTGACTGAGCCACAGCAGTGGCGCTATTGGCTCCCACTGCTGTTAATCAAACTCAGCCAATCAGGAGAGAGAGGGGGCAGGGCTGCAACGTGGCTCCGTATCTGAATGGATACACGGAGCTGTAGCTGGGCTTGGGTGCCCCCATAGCAAGCTACTTTATTACATGTTTTCATGTGACAACACTGAAGATAATACACTTTGCTACAATGTAAAGTAGTGAGTGTACAGCTTGTATAACAGTGTACATTTTCTGTCCCCTCAAAATAAATCAACACACAGCCATTAATGTCTAAACCGCTGGCAACAAAAGTGAGTACACCCCTCAGTAAAAATGTCCAAATTGAGCCCAATTAGACATTTCTCCTCCCCAGTGTCATGTTAGTGTTACAAGGTCTCAGGTGTGAATGGGGAGCAGGTGTGTTAAATTTGGTGTTATCGCTCTCACTGGTCACTGGAAGTTCAACATGGCACCTCATGGAAAATAACTCAATGAGGATCAGAAAATAGAATTGTTGCTCTACATAAGAAGCTATAAGAAGAAACTGAGCTGCAGCACGGTGGCCAAGACCATACAGCGGTTTGACAGGACAGGTTCCACTCATAACAGGCATTGCCATGGTCGACCAAAGAAGTTGAGTGCATGTGCTCAGCGTCATATCCAGAGGTTGTCTTTGGGAAAGAGACATATGAGTGCTGCCAGCATTGCTGCAGAGGTTTAAGGAGTGGGGGGTCAGCCTGTCAGTGCTCAGACCATATGCCGCACACTGCATCAAATTAGTCTGCATGGCTGTCGTCCCAGAAGGAAGCCTCTTCTAAAGATGGTGCACAAGAAATCCCGCAAACAGTTTGCTGAAGACAAGCAGACTAAGGACATGGATTACTGGAACCATGTTCTGTGGTCTGATGAGACCAAGATAAACTTATTTGGTTCCAAGCGTGTGTGGTGGCAACCAGGTGAGAAGTAAAAAGACAAGTATGTCTTGCCTACAGTCAAGCATGGTGGTGGGAGTGTCATGGTCTGGGGCTGCATAAGTGCTGCCGGCACTGGGGAGCTACAGTTCATTGAGGGAACCATGAATGCCAACATGTACTGTGACATACTGAAGCAGAGCATAATCCCCTACCTTTGGAGACTGGGCTGCTGGGCAGTATTCCAACGTGATAACGACCCCAAACACACCTCCAAGATGACCACTGCCTTGCTAAAGAAGCTGAGGGTAAAGGTGATGGACTGGTCAAACATGTCCAGGGCCAGACTGGCCTACCGGGATACCAAGAGATTTCCTGGTAGGCTGCCTGCTCTGAGGCCGGTTTGAGCAAACCCGTGGCTGCCCCGCTCCTCTCCCTCCTCCTGTCACACACAGCAGGCACTGAGGCACGGAGTTCATTGTGAAAAGTTTGGCCGCGCTGCCTGTGACAAAAGTCCCGCCCTCCTCCTAGACCAGCTCATGTGATAGACGCAGTGTCCTGTCTATCACAAGAGCTGGTCTAGAAGGAGGGTGGAACTTTTGTCACAGGCAGCGTGGCCTGCTGAGGGAAGGTCGAGATAGCAGCATAGTCACCGATGCCGGGAGACGGTTGGAGGTAGGTCCCGATCCCTCGCCTGTTGCCGACAGCGACAGGCCACTTCCCTGAGCGGCGGCAACAACTTTAAACCAAGGGAGAGGCATCCGCGGGTCAGAGCACCAGCAAAGCCCTGCCCCCTCCCTCCCTGCACACAGACTCACCCACCTATGTGTCTACACAGCCACCTTCACCTGCTTCCTATCACTGCAGCGGAGCACCCACATAGGCAGTGGCGGTGCTGCGCATGGAGGAGAGGGGCGGGGGCAATATTTAATTGCCGAAGGTGGAAGATCTGTTGTGACAGCAAGTCGTTCAGAGAGTGGCTTGTTCATGAGATATTTGGATTTTTTTAAATTATTATTATTATATATTTATGTGTATATTTATTTATTTATTTTTGTATGTATTTATTTGGATTTATGTGTGACTTTTATTTTTATTTATTTATGTGTATTTATTTATTTTTGTATGTATTTATTTTTATTTCTTTATGTATTTATTTATTTTGCTAAGGACAAACGCAACTGCCTGTGTAGTATACCGATGAAAGGAACTTGGGGTGTCCGCACACACACTTTAATAAACAATCAATTTATTTACTGTACAGGTTTTATAATTGTATCAACAGTTTGCACAGCACTTTACACCAATGAGGGCAGACAGGACAATTATTATACAATTCATGCACAGCACCGCCACTGCCTATGTGGGTGCTCCAGTGATGGGAAGCAGGTGAAGGTGGCTGTGTAGACACATGGGTGGGTGAGTCTGTGTGCAGGGAGGGAGGGGGCAGGGCTTTGCTGGTGCTCTGACCCGCGGACGCCTCTCCCTCGGTTTAAAGTTGTTGCCGCCGCTCAGGGAAGTGGCCTGTCGGCAACAGGCGAGGGATCGGGACCTACAGTGGGGATCGAAAATTTGGGCACCCCAGGTAAAAATTTGTATTAATGTGCATAACAAAGCCAAGGAAAGATGGAAAAATCTCCAAAAGGCATCAAATTACAGATTAGACATTCTTATAATATGTAAAAAAAAAGTTAGATTTTATTTCCATCATTTACACTTTCAAAATTACAGAAAACAAAAAAATGGCGTCTGCAAAAGTTTGGGCACCCTGCAGAATTTAGCCTAATTTAAAGGGTCACTAAAGGAAAAAAAATGTTTTGCTGAAATGACTGTTTACAGGGTATAGAGACATAAAAGTTAACTGATTCCTTTTAAAAATGATTAAAAATTGAATTTAATCTATCATATAATGTGCCTCTAGTTTCACGTTCGGTTTTAAAGGTACATACATGAAGTTCCGGGTGAGAGGTGAGTCGGGAAGACTCACAGAACAAAAACAACAAATCCAGGGCAGTTATTTGTTTTTAAAATGAATCTGATTGGTTCTGAGGAGTTTTAGACACACAGTAATGACAGATTAGACCACCGTGAGAAAGCTCCCAGTACGATGGTTATAAGGAAACAGGCAACCAGGAAGTGTGGAGATCACAGCAGAATTACAGCTACTTCAAAGCAAAAACGAACAATGAGGACATGAAACCAGTACTGCAGTAAGGTAAAGGAAGCTATTTAGCTAAAAAAAAAATGTCCTTTAGTGACCCTTTAAGCGTATCTGGTTACCAGAATACGCTTAAATTTGGCGCAGATTCAGATTCAGACTTAGATTCAGACTTAGGCTGGCGTATCTACTGATACGCCAGCCTAAGTCTTTCTGAATCTGCCTAATAGTGTCTACAAACTATGGGATATTTTTTTTTTTGCCAATTTTTTTTATGTAATTGTGGGCACGGTAAGGCTGCAATTATGGGCAGGGTAAGGCTGCAATGATGGGTACGGTAAGGCTGCAATTATGGGCAGGGTAAGGCTGCAATGATGGGTACGGTAAGGCTGCAATTATGAGCATGGTGAAGCTGCAATTATGGGCACAGTAAGGCTGCAATGATGGACATAGTGAGGCTGCAATGATGGGCACTGTGAGGCTGCATTGATGGGTAAAGTGAGGCTGCAATGATGGGCACAGTAAGGCTGCAATGGTGGGCACACTGAGGCTGCATTGGTGGGCACACTGAGGCTGCATTGGTGGGCACAGTGAGGCTGCAATGATGGGCACAGTGAGGCTACATTGATGGGCAGTCAGGCTGCATTGATGGGCAGTGAGTCTGCAATGATGGGTACAGTGAGGCTACATTGATGGGCACAGTGAGGCTGCCACGATGGGCACCATGAGACTGCCATGATGGGCACTGTGAGACTGCCATGATGGGCACTGTGAGACTGCCATGATGGGCACTGTGAGACTGCCATGATGGGCACAGTGAGGCTGCAATGATGGGCACAGTGAGGCTGCATTGATGGGTACAGTGAGACTGCATGGATTGGCAGAGAGGCTGCATTGATGGGCACAGTGAGGCTGCATTGATGGGCACAGTGAGGCTGCATTGATGGACACTGGTGAGGCTGCATTGATCTCCTGTACCATGCCCGCATCCTCCGACATCTCCTGTACCATGCCCGCAGCCTCTGACATCTTGACATCTCCTGTACCATGCCCACAGCCTCTGACATCGTGACATCTCCTGTACCATGCCCACAGCCTCTGACATCTCCTGTACCATGCCCACAGCCTCTGACATCTCCTGTACTATGCCCGCAGCCTCTAACCATCTCTTGCATCATGTCCGCAACCTCTGACCATCTTGTCTAATATCATGTGTCCAGTCTCTAACCATCTCTTGTCTTATATCATGTCTGCAGTCTCTGAGGGAGTCTGGAGAGGAGTCAAGAATGGCAGCGCCGCCAGGATGGGGGCCATGGTAGAAGTCAGACTTGTGTGAACTGTGGAGAAGAGACTATAGAAAAACCAGAGCAACCAAGCTGGAGCCGACTGAGCCCTGCAAGTTGCGCCTGAGAGGAGGTCAGTGACGGCACCGCCAGGCCAGTCTGAGGGGGGTCACTGACGTGAGGGGGGAGTGAATACAATAATGTAAGGGGGCACGAATATAAAGGTTTCCCACCTTATATCAAGTAACCCCCCCTTACCTTAGTGTATTCTTTCTGCGGAAAGGTCGTCTCTGGTCATCAGAGTCCCCCCACATTACCAGAGTCTCAGGTGTCCCCCTTGATAATTGCTCCACTTTTAACTGGAATTTGCTGTTTTATATATATATATACTTATTTTATAGCCCTATGTGCTTTTATACCTGTCTTATCTATATACCGTATAATACGCTCTTCAAAAACGTTTTAAAATGCATGGTTTTCCCTTTTATGAACAAGAAAATAATGACGTTATGCTGTTGGGCTGGAATAATAATGTTATGGGGCTGGTATGACATTTTTTCCAGGGCTGGTTTTTATTCCCAGTCCGGCCCTGAGCATGTCTCCAGACCTAAACCCTATTGAACATCTTTGGGTCATCCTCAAATGGAAGGTGTAGGAGCACAAGGTCTCTAACATCCACCAGCTCTGTGATGTCATCATGGAGGAGTGGAAGAGGACTCCAGTGGCAACCTGTGAAGCTCTGGGGAACTCCATGCCCAAGAGGGTTAAGGGACATTTTCACTTAGGGGTGTACTCACTTTTGTTCCCAACTGTTTAGACATTAATGGCTGTGTGTTGAGTTATTTTGAGGGGACAGCAAATTTACACTGTTATACAAGCTGAACACTCACTACTTTACATTGTAGCAAAGTGTAATTTCTTTGGTGTTGTCACATGAAAAGATATAATAAAATATTTACAAAAATGTGAGGCGTGTATTCACTTTTGTGAGATACTGTGTGTGTGTGTGTGTGTGTATATATATATATGTGTATTAACAACTGTAAGGAATCCTTTGAAATTAATGAGCATTTCTGGAACACTGAGGACATCTTGTGGCTGTCATAATTCAAGTTCAAATAAAAACAGTATTATTTAGTAAATAGGCTCCGATTTGCAATGCAATTTGACATGTCAAATCGCGCTGATGTGAACGGGGGCTTATTATCAAAGCTTAATTGAACAAGCTGAAGTTAGAAGCAGATTGTCTACCATGCAGAGCTGCCCTGCATTCTGAATGCACCAGTTTTCCCCCATTGGTGTGAAGGAAGTCTGTTAGAAATAGTGAAATGAATTGCACATTCATTCTGTGCGACTTGGGGCAAAATAAATGAATGTTCTTAGGCTAGATTATGAGCTTTTCAAAAATGTTAATTATTGATTTTAAATGGAGAATTTGACATTTGGTCACTAGTTTGAGCTAAGTATTTTAGGGCAATTACTTTGACAATTGTCTCCATGTAGTGACCAAATTCGATATTTTTCCATTTAAAATCAATCATTTCAACTCCACCAACAGGGGGTTGGTGTCAATAGGAGAGTGGAAGGTGTCAGTCAGTAGGGCAGTGTACGGTGTCAGAAGGGAAGTGGCCAGTGTCAGTAGAGCAGTGGACGGCGACAGTAGAGCAGTGGACGGTGTCAGTAGGGCAGTGGGCGGTGTCAGGAGGGCAGTGGGCGGTGTCAGGAGGGCAGTGGGCGGTGTCAGGAGGGCAGTGGGCGGTGTCAGGAGGGCAGTGGAAGGTGTCAGGAGGGCAGTGGGTGGTGTCAGGAGGGCAGTGGAAGGTGTCAGGAGGGCAGTGGGTGGTGTCAGAAGGGAAGTGGACGGTGTCAGAAGGGAAGTGGACGGTGTCAGTAAGGCAGTGGATGGTGTCAGTAGGACAGTGGATGGTGTCAGTAGGGCAGTGGACGGTGTCAGAAGGGAAGTGGACGGTGTCAGAAGGGAAGTGGACGGTGTCAGAAGGGAAGTGGACGGTGTCCGTAAGGCAGTGGATGGTGTCAGTAGGGCAGTGGATGGTGTCAGTAGGGCAGTGGACGGTGTCAGAAGGGAAGTGGACGGTGTCAGTAATGCAGTGGATGGTGTCAGTAGGGCAGTGGAAGGTGTCAGTAGGGCAGTGGACAGTGTCAGAAGGGAAGTGGACGGTGTCAGAAGGGAAGTGGACGGTGTCAGAAGGGAAGTGGACGGTGTCAGTTGGGCAGTGGACGGTGTCAGTTGGGCAGTGGACGGTGTCAGTAAGGCAGTGGATGGTGTCAGTAGGGCAGTGGAAGGTGTCAGTAGGGCAGTGGAAGGTGTCAGTAGGGCAGTGGACGGTGTCAGAAGGGAAGTGGACGGTGTCAGAAGGGAAGTGGACGGTGTCAGAAGGGAAGTGGACGGTGTCAGTTGGGCAGTGGATGGTGTCAGTTGGGCAGTGGACGGTGTCAGTAGAGCAGTGGACGGTGTCAGTAGGGCAGTGGACGGTGTCAGAAGGGAAGTGGACGGTGTCAGTGGAGCAGTGGACGGTGTCAGTTGGGCAGTGGACGGTGTCAGTAGAGCAGTGGACGGTGTCAGTAGAGCAGTGGACGGTGTCAGTAGGGCAGTGGACGGTATCAGTAGGGCAGTGGACGGTATCAGTAGGGCAGTGGACGGTGTCAGGAGGGCAGTGGGCGGTGTCAGGAGGGCAGTGGGCGGTGTCAGTAGAGCAGTGGACAGTGTCAGTGGACGGTGTCAGTAGAGCAGTGGACGGTGTCAGTAGGACAGTGGACGGTGTCAGTAGGACAGTGGACGTGTCAGTAGGACAGTGGACGGTGTCAGTAGGGCAGTGGACGATGTCAGTAGAGCAGTGGACGGTGTCAGTAGAGCAGTGGACGGTGTCAGTAGAGCAGTGGACAGTGTCAGTAGAGAAGTGGACAGTGTCAGTAGAGAAGTGGACGGTGTCAGTATGGCAGTGGACGGTGTCAGTAGGGCAGTGGACGGTGTCAGTAGGACAGTGGACGGTGTCAGTAGAGCAGTCGACAGTGTCAGTAGAGCAGTGGATGGTGTCAGTAGGGCAGTGGACGGCATCAGTAGGGCAGTGGACGGCATCAGTAGGGCAGTGGACAGTTTCAGTGAGGCAGAGGATAGTATCAGTGAGGCAGAGATTGGTGGCAGTATGGCAGTGGACTGTGTAAGTAGTTTTTAATTTGTATTATTAATCTTTTTTTTATATTTTTCTACAATTTAATTTTTTTGTTATTTTTTTACAATGTTATTATTTTATAATGCTTTCACAATGTTTTTTTTTAGGTACACCATTGGGACTTTGGTGAAATGTCAGGGGTCCAAAAATTCTTTAGTCCCTTTTCTCTTCAGCCTCAGCTGCATTGGACAGTGAATAGATGAGAAGTGCTCTGTACTGAGTGACTTCCTGTTCATTCACAAACTGAAGCATAGCAAACACAGTTTACTATGCTTCAGTTATGAATGGAAACCGTAAGTGATTGGTACTAAGGGGTGCCTGAGCTTCAGGGGGAGTCTGCACTGCCCAGGCACACCCAGCACATCCTGTGTGCATGCCTGGAATAAGTCAAACGGAAGAGAGAATTCCTGAGTTGTGTACATTTTCTGGGCCTGTGATGCAAAGCATTGAAGCCATTGGATCAGCACTACACCAAGCAATTACAATTTTTAAGATTAGTAATTCTCAGCGAGTTTCCTTTCAGCTCACAAAATATACAAGGGAATACGTTTTGCACGTTAAATGCCATTTGCACTAGAGACCTGCAGCTCATCTGTATTGGCTGAACTGCAGGCTGATTTCCAGTGCAGAATGCTCTGAAATAGTTAAATCAAGAAATTACAAGAAATAGTTGAATTCATGTAGGCAGGGCACCTTTGTGTAAAAGCTGACTGCTGGCATATTTACAAGCCTTTATTTAATCCATTTGTGGTCTTTCTTGTTCATTGTAGCGCTGAATAAGTGCATATTAGCACTTCTGTATGAATCTCTGCAACCCGCTAATGTAAGTGTGCGCGGCGAGTTTCCTTTATTAAGCTGGAGTAAAAAGGCAGCAGAGTAGGTATTCGCAGGAACACTGCTGAGAACTAATCCTACTCCAAGATTCTGCCAGCCTTTCACATAGTCCTTTCCATTTATTTCTTTTATAACTGACACGGGAAAAACAAGGACATACAAAGGGTCATATTTAGTGGAAAAGCACTTATATGCAATTACATTTAGCTCCGTCTCTGGACTTTCATTGCCCCATAAAGGTATATATTTTATTCAACCAGCCGTTATATATGACAACATGATAGATGGAATCTGCAATCTTGACCGGATTGCCTCTCACAGACCACCAGCTTGTGTCTACTCTTCACTTTTTCTGCAATCACAGACCCTACATTGGGAGACACCTGTTTCCTGCAGAGCCGATCACCCGTCTCTGGTACAAATACTGCAGACCTCACATACTGTGAAGAGAATATTTTTAAATAGCAATTTAAAGGGAATATATACTGTTTTTATATATTTTAGTTTAATGTATTTAGAACGAAAAATTAACGGTTTTTATTATTTAAAGTGTTACTAAACCCAGGACCCTGCATTCACTATATCTGGTCTCCTACATTACACAGAAATGCAATTATTTTAGTAAATATAAACTGCTAAATACCCTTTCTCATCAGCAGTTAGAGCAGTCTTGTGACTTCTATCATTGTCTGGTTAAAGCTTGTAGGGGGGTTTCCATTCTCCCCTGATTGTCCTATGAGGCTGCAGGACCCCTGACCCCCTGTCTGGACAGTGTTGATTGGCCCTGTGCCGAACGCATGCACCCTCCCAAGCAAAAAAAAAAAAACAACTCTAGCAATACACACCAAGCGGAGCATGTGCAGCTTGGTTTTCTCTACTTTCAGTGTTGGTTTAAAAAATATAGTGCTACTGTAAACAAAAAGTATACATTTTATTCTATCATTCTGCAAGTAGTGATTCCTGTACTGACTCAGCCTTCTGAAGCTGCTCCTCTTAACGCCTCTGTAGTTCAGGAGGCGGGCTCTGTGAAATGTGTGACACAGTGGTGCCTACTCACAGGGCATAGTAAATACGTGTCACAGAATTCAAGGAAGTAAATTTGTGGGGATCTTCACAAAGTTCACAAACTTCAAGACTGTTCAGATTCAGGGCCTGTTGACACCAGAACACAGTGCAGTGTTTTCCGTGTGATTTTTCCCTCACCGCATTTAAAATGCACTGGAGTTGCGACCTACAGCAGGTGCCAATGTTAAAGTGATACTAAAGGTTTGAATAAATAAAAAATAAATAAAAAATAACAAACATGTCATACTTTCCTCCACTGTGCAGTTCGTTTTGCACAGAGTGGCCACGAACGCCATATTCTGGGGTCACCCGGCGGCTCTTGTGGCTCCTCCCTGCATCAGATAACCCCCTAGGAGAAGCGCTTTCCCAGGGTGTTACCTTGCGGGCACGCTCCCGTGTCCAGCATTTGGCAACCATAGGCGCCGAATGCAGGACTCGGCCCCGCCCCCCGCATCATTGGATTTGATTGACAGCAGCTGGAGCCAATGGCTGCGCTGCTATCAATCTGTCCAATCAAGAGCCAATAACCCCAGGCAAAGAGATGTCACGTCCTCGCCGTAGGACATTCCAGGGCTCAGGTAAGTAAAACGGGGGGGGGGGGGGCTGTGGGGGCCTGTGACTGACAGAAGTTTTTTTCACCTTAATGCATAGGATGCATTAATATTGCAAAATTTTGCTGGGCTTGGAAGCTCTTCTTTGTAAGAAAATGCCTTGCCACCCTACCCATAGCCATAGGCGTCCACAGAACTTGTTTGGGGGGGTGGGCATCCCTTTAAGCACTTGCCGACCAGCGCACGCTGATATACGTTGGCAAAATGGCACAGACAGGCAAAAGGGCGTACAGGTACGTCTCCTTTAAATTGCCGCAGGCGGCACGCTCGTGACACTGCCGCGAGCTCCGTGGCTGAGCCCGCAGGACCCGATCGCCGCCCGTGTCCCCCGCGATCAGGTCACAGAGCTCAAGAACGGGGGGATGAACTCTGGGAAAATGAATGCCGCTATGTATCAATTAAAAAAACATTCCATTTATTTCAATATGCTACTAGAGCATGTACCTGAATTTAGATTTGTATCAATATCTTGTAATTTACTCTACAACAGCTCTCAGACTGGAAGAGGGGGGCAGAATGGAGAGCCAATCAGCTGTGCTGTATGAAAATGTGCTGACAAAGGAACATGTCGATAGGAGAAAACAGAAGGGTGACCCCATCAGTCTGCAACTGCGCGTTCATCGCTTAATCAGCAAGCTGGGGAAAACAGGACACCGCTGTATTTAACTGTAGTTGGTATCACCCACCTGGCTGTATTGTTTGGTTGGGCTGTGTAAAATCTCTGGACTGGATGGAGATGAATGCAAATCCACTGGCACGTAAAACAATTCCCTTTATGTATTTCATCTGCATATTAAGCAGTTTGTCTGTTGATAAGCTCTAAGGCTTGATTAATTCCTATGCATTTTTAATGCTTTTTGCACTACAGTCCATTTAACTTGGTTTCCTATGGAACACGTTCTGTAGAGCAAATCTGAAAAAAACAAAAAGCACTAAAATGCATAGGTGTCAATCAGACCTAATAGTCAGCACACTGGCTAAATTCTCGTTTTACAATCCACCTAAATGTAACATTTCAGTTAGAACCGAACACCAATGGACTGAACACAACAGAAAGACCCTCAGAGCTCTCAGTTGTCCTTCCCTGTCCCAACCTTCTGCACGACCTGAAAAATATTTTAAAATGGTAATTGCACTTAAAAAATACAGTGGAATCTCAGATTACGAGCACAATTAATTAGTTCCGCATTGACTTCAATGGCATGCAATACCGCATGCGACCAGAGGCGGGGGGCGCCGGAGAACCTCGGAAACGTCCGAAAAGGCCCGAGGATACTTAGGCTGACCTTGGCAAACCTCAGAAAAAGACTTCTTACCTGAGATTTACCGAGGTCAGATGTGCTGTCCTCGGGCCTTTCCGTGCATTTCCGAACGGCGCCATTCAACTGCGATCGGTGCTGCTCGGCTCCAGCGCCCCCCACCTCAGGCCAAAAGCGGTACTGCACACCGCTTTGGCCTGAATCATGCTCGTTTTGCGAGACAACACTCGCAAACCGAGTCACAATTTTTTTAAATACAGTGCTCGTATTGCGAAACGCTCGTTATCTATCTGCGTTACTTACAATCCGAGGTTCCACTGTACCTTGAACATTTTTTTGTCTTGAATTCCTCCGGGAAAATAGCACTGCACTTCCTGGTACGTGAGTGTGCCTAGGCACATCTGTGCTTATGGACTCATAGCTGTATATCTAAAGTGGGAGAACTAAGGTATTGCTGCCTCTGATTGCCATTCTCAGGCGATTTGGTGATGTCACTATTATGCTACTCACCGTTCTTTTTGCAGGAGGATCTTGCATGAGGAAGCAAAGCCCTGCCTTTGAGACACAGTGCAACACAAAGCGTAGAAAGTCAGCAATGGGGAAAACAAAATCATCTGCAGGGAAATCACAGGCAATTTTAGTGACTAGTCCCTTGCTTTGTGCCTGTCATGTTTTATTTTGGATGGACTGACCTTTTAACGTCAAAATTAGTATCTGAAACATTTTTATTAAAACGTTTTCACATGTAACACACAGGGCCGATCCGACCTATAGGCTAACTATGCAAGCCGCTTAGGGCCCCGCAAAGCTGCGGAGGGCCCCACCTGGTGAGAAGTCATTTTCGGCCCCTCACCCCGCTTCTCAACCTCGCTGGCTGCATGGGAGAAGAGGGAAAAAGTCGGCACCCCCAGCTAATGTAAGATATCATTTCCGACAGCGGAAAACACCCCCCCCCACTTCGCTTCTCAACCTTAATGTGATATGTCATTTTCGGCAGCCCCCCCCTTCTCAACTTTTTAATGTGACATGTCATTTTGCTTAGGGCCCCAGGGAGGTCAGGATCGGCACTGGTAACACATAATGGGTTTGACTTGCTAAAACTGGAGAATGTAAAGTCTGGTGAAGCTGTGCAAGGTAGCCAGCTTATTAAACTAAAGTGATATTAAAGTCTTGTTTTTTTGTTGTTTAAAAATAACAAAACATGTTATACACATGTTTTGCACAGAGCAGTACAGATCCTTCTCTTCATAAGTCCCTCTTTGACTCTCCTGGCCCCTCCTTCCTGTCCCCTCTCTTTCTACATTGGCTCACTGACTTTGATTGACAGCAGCGGGAGTCAATGGTTCCCCTCTTCTGTGTTTCAGCCAATCAGGAAGGAGAATCCCGGACAGCCGGGTCTCTCGCGCAACATTGCTGGATCGAGGTGGGGCTCAGGTAAGTATTATGGGGGCTGCTGCACACAGTTTTTTTTTTTTATCTTAACCAATTAATGCCTCTTGTTCCAATATTGGAATATTGGAAAAGTAGAGAGTTATTAATATCCTACTACTCGTTTGCACAAATTAAAACAAATTTAACCTTAAGCAAAAATGGGTTAATGCATTAACCACTTCAGCCCCAGAAGAATTTACCCCCTTAATGACCAGGTAAATTTTTGTGATACGGCACTGTGTCGCTTTAACTGACAATTGCGCGGTCGTACGACGTTACCCAAACAAAGTTTATGTCCTTTTTTCCCCACAAATAGAGATTTATTTTGGTGATATTTGATCACCTCTGTGGTTTTTATTTTTTGCTCTATAAACAACAAAGACAGACACTTTTGAAAAAATAAACAATTTTTTTTACTTTTTGCGATTATAAATATCTCCAAAAAAAATGTAAAAAAACAAACTTCTTCATCAGTTTAGGCCAGTGTTTCTCAATTCCAGTCCTCAGGCCCCCCCAACAGGTCAGGTTTTCAGGATTTCCATTATTTTGAACAGGTGATTTGATCAGTTTCACTGCCTTAGTAATCACCACAGCCTTTTCATCTGAGGGAAATCCTGAAAACCTGACCTGTTGGTGGGGCCTGAGGACTGGAATTGAGAAACACTGGTTTAGGCCAATATGTATTCTTCTACATATTTTTGCTATAAAAATGCACTGATTACTGTATAAATGACACTGGCAGGGAAGGGTTTAACACCAGGGGCGTCAAAGTGTTAAGTGTGTACTAGGGAGGTGCTTTCTAACTGTGGGGGAGTGGATTGACTGGGAGAACAGATAGATCGCTGTTCCTAATCACTAAGAACAGACAATCACACTGTACTCCCCTGTCAGAATGGGGATTTGCTTTGTTTACATTGGCAGATCCCCATTCTGCCTCTGTGGAGTGATCGCGGGTGGCCAGCCGACATCGCGGCTGCCGGCCACGCGCATCGGCTCCGGCGCCACTGTATCTATTACATAAAGCACCGTACCGATACAACGATTCACTCAATAAAGCCGCCCTGCAGCAGTATAACTGTGGCGGCTGGTTGGCAAATGGTTAAATTGAATGTAAACCCTCACATATACCGAGTGAAGTAAACAGCCTCAGATGATATAAGTTTTACATGTATATCTGCTGTCTTCAGCTTTATATACTGTTTAGAAAGTGTAGATCGTGTTTTTACTTCCTCATTCTGCAGTAGCAGTGTAGTGTTGGATTACAATGGAAGACAGCTGATTGGAGGAAAGGCACACACCCCCCTCTAGATAGGCAGAGACTTTCAGAGCTGTCCTTTGAGTAGAGCAGCTTTCTGCTAATCTTTTTATAGCACCCACCCTGACACAAATTAAAGGCTGGTTTTATCACATGTGTCTGAGAACTTGTCAGAAGTTATCATGCTGATAACAGAAGAACAGAGCAGGAGAAAGCCACGGGACATAGGCATTTGAAGAGAGATGGGAAAACACTGCTGATATATGTGCCCAGCTCACATTTCATAAATTGGGTTTACATCCACTTTAAGATGGAAAAAAAACTTCTGCCTTTGGAACTTCTTTAACCGCTTAAGGACCCCTTCACAGCGATAATTGTCGGAAGAAGGGCGCACACACTCCCTAGGAAACACTTAACCCCTTCAGCGCCCCCTACAGGTTAACCCCTTCACTGCCAGAGTCATTTTCACAGTAATCAATTCATTTTTATAGCACTTTTCGCAGTAAAAATGACAATGGCCCCAAAATAGTGTCAAAAGTGTCCAATGTGTCCGCCATAATGTCGCAGTCATGACAAAAATCACTGATCCCTGCCATTAGTAGTAAAAAAAAGTTATTAATAAAAAATACCATAAAACTATCCCCTATTTTGTAAACACTATAACTTTTGCGCAAACCAATCAATAAACACTTATTGCGATTTTTTTTACGAAAAATATGTAGACGAATACGTATCGGCCTAAACTGAGGAAAACATATTTTTTTATATATTTTTGGGGGATATATATTATAGCAAAAAGTAAAAAATATTCATTTTTTTTTAGGAGTGTTTAGGAACATTTGGCATTTTTTTTTCTGCTGAAAAAAACACTACAAAAGCTCTACAAAAACATTTGTTTTACTCTTCCTAGAGCCCAACCTGAGAGTTAGTTGGCTCAGACTGTATAATTTTTCACTAAATTTGGGCCTCAGTTCTAGCCATGGCTGTACTGTGAGTGACCACTATTGTTGCCTGGGGTGTCGTTATCATCCCAGGCTGAGGGTGGCAGCAGTCAGGTCAAGGTGTTTCCCTTCGGCAGCTAATCAGAGGGAGTTGATCGTCCTGCTGTGCATGCTGGGGAGGAGTACTTAAGGGACAGACGTCACTAGTCCGGGGTCGTCGCCGATCCTGGGTCTGTCGTCCCACTACCCCCTGTGTGTGGCCCTCATGGCCGGGGGTGCGTGTTCACGTGTTCCTGACTCCGGGACCACGTTGGTCCGGGGTTATGATCTACTGAGTAGGCCTGGTAGTCAGACTGGGTCTACGCTTGTAGAGTGGTCCTGTGCTGTCCGTCTTGAGGGAGGAAGCCACTCGATGAAGAACCTGTCTTGGAGAGCACCGAGCAAGAGGCTGGTATCTCAGGAGAGGCCTTGAGCTTCATCGAAGGATGCACTATTACTGGAAGAGAGTGAGAGTGATGGTCGCCTGTCAGTTCTAATTTTATCAGAAGTTCTTTGGGAGAGATTCGGGTTCTTAATCCTGTGCTGAGAGGATTTTGGACCGAATATACCTCCATCTTTGGGAAGGTCTGTGGCAGAGACTTTACCAAGTTTCCGTGCGACACCCTGGTTGCTAGGCTAGTGAGAGAGGCTTATCCAGGTGCGCAATACCGGCTCTGGCTAGAGTGGGGGCAAAAGCTGCGTTTCTGGAAGCAGGAGTGTTTCCGAACATAAGTTATACACCTGAACCTATTACCTATTACCCTTCCACCTCTTCAACTACTACTTTTATTCTTTTACCACGTTTGGTAAATAAAGCAGAGAAAAAGAAGTCTAAAGTGTGGACATTGAACTTTTTATCAACTCTCATCTGATACCCTAGAGGGCGAAGAAATAGAGGTAACATGCCGCCTAGACATGTGCACAGCAAAAATTTTCGTTTATTTCTGTTTCGTTTCTGTTCGTTTATCGTGATTCGTAACGAGTCGTAATTTCGTAAGACGTTAGTTATCGTATTCGTACTCTTTAGTATTTTCGTAACACTCTTTTTTCCGTTTTCTGTTTTTTTCTGTTAGTTTATTTTTCGTTGAATCGAGATTCGTATTTTCGTTATATTTTGTATTCTGCCGCGTTCGTATTTTTAAAATGATTTTATTCGTTCCTTCGTTTTTACGTTAGTTTAATTTTCGTTGTTTTGTTATTCGTATTTATATTATATTTTCCATCATGCCGCATTCGTATTTTCGTAAAGAAATATATTTTCGTTGCTTTATGATCATTCGTATTTTCATGTCTAATTTCCTTTGATTGTAAAAACGTACTTTTGTAGATTTTATTGCATTCGTAATTCTGTTAGAATACATTTTACGTTTATTCGACACACTACTCGTCGTAATTTTGTAATTCGGATTTTACTGTGATTGACTTGACTGTCTTAGTTAGCACACACACCCTGTCTAGAATGAAGTCTGACGTAGAAGAAAACTAAAATATGTCAGATATTACAAATACAAATCTAGAAAGTAGATGCACTGCAGTCTAACACAGAAAAAGACACAATGAGCCAGGAGGTAATGAGAAAGAAGCTCATTGGGGGAAGGAACAAACCTCTTCAGAGGAAAGGGACAGCGCTCAGTGGCTATTGGTCAGAAATATTTCAGTACTAACGAAAGCTAATTTACATTATTTTGTATTTTCGTTGTTTTCATTTCAGTTTTCCGAAGATCCGTAATTTATTTTTCGTTAGTTTTGATTTTCGTTTTTTAGTCTTTGTTCGGCATTTCGTTTTCTTTTCGGTCTTCGAATATTAGTAAGTTTGCATTTTCGTTCATTTTGTTTTTCGTAATTATTTTTTTTTTTTGGGTTCGGTATTTTCGTTGTTTCTATGTTTTCGTTTCTTTCTTCTTTCGTATCTTCGTTGTTTTCCATATTCGTTATTTTGAAAATATCGTTATTCGTTATTAATTGCGCTAAACCATTCGTTCATTCGTATGTTAACGAATCAACTAAAATAACGAAAAATGACGGAAAACGTATTCGTAACTTAAAAAATTGCACATGCCTAATGCCGCCTAAAACAATCCAGCAGCTCCTTCAGGGGTAGTGCTACATATATATTTTTGGGGGATATTTATTATAGTAAAAAATATTGCATTTTTTTAAAAATTGTCGCTCTATTTTTGTTTATAGCACAAAAAAATGCAGAGGTGATCAAATACCACCAAAAGAAAGCTCTATTTGTGGGAAAAAAAGGACGTCAATTTTGTTTGGGAGCCACGTTGCACGACCGCGCAATTGTCAGTTAAAGCAACGCAGTGCCAAATCGCAAAAAAGGGCCTGCTCCTTTAGCTGCATATTGGTCCGGGCTTAAATGGTTAAGTTATGCAGAGCTGCACCAGATTTTGCACTCTTCAGCTTTAGTAAGTCAACCTTGATGTCTCTTTATCCCAATAAATATATATTACTCTCATCTAATGCTGATGAAATTGTTTAATTGATATCGGTGTATATGAAAGTCAAAGCTGAGCCTTTCCAGAAAATGACGACATCAACCCATCACACTTCAGGAAACACACAAACCAGCCATGTAACCTGAATACAATGTTAGTTTTGTAAGAATTGGCGATGTGGCATGGTTCATCTCTGTGAATACATCAGCCGGATACTATAGCCAGAGTCTAGAATAAGTCTAAATATAAATGGCTTCATGCTGTGCCAGGCAGATAAAGGTATGAAAGAGGCTTTGCAGCCCATTTATCTGACACATATTCAGGTCTGTATGCACTTTGTTTTGTCTGTTTGCATGAAATACTCCTGAACTGCGGCAGCCATGGCTGACAGGTGACGGCTGGACAGTGTTCACTGAGCTTCTGACAACAAGCTGAATGGTTGTGATTGTATGAAAGCCAGGTGTTCATAGGAAACTAATCTCCATCGTGATACTGAGCACGTGTCTGCCCGACATCTACTTCAACAGTCACACAGAGTGGCGTTATCCGCCTATAACTGCAATTACTAAACAGCAGCCCTGACAACTCACAGACCGGCCCCATTTATCAATCTGGAAAGAGAATATTTTTGTTTTCCTACACTAACCAATCACAGTTTACCTTATACTAATATGCGAAATAGAAGAAAGAGGAAGTCTGATTGATTGCTAGGCGTCAAATACATTTCTTGAGACGCCGGATGATATTGATTTACCGAAGGCAAATAAGCTGTTCACTATTCAAAGGAATTTTCCCTAAAAACGTAGTCAATGAATTTCCTCATCCAATCGCATACAAGCAAATTTGTTTAAAAAATTTCCCTACACGTGATTGGCTATTCTTTGCAAAGTGAATTTTCACTATATTCACTAGAACGGCCTTTTTCAATCAGGGTGCCTTGAGGTTTCCTCAGGGGCGGGTGTCTTGGCAAAATGCCTAAACAATGGTTAAAATTGTATACAAGCCAGCAGGTGGATCAAGCCTTTTAGTTACACAAAACCATGGGTTTTCCTTATGCACCATTAGGACTAGACAATGGCATCCTAACAACCAATGATGTCATCAGTTGAGAAGGAGTATGTCTGTCGCCTCCTCAGCATCCTTGTTTGACCTTCCTATGCCCCTCTCCCTCACCACTGGGGTCACATTAGCTGGAGAGAAATTGAGGGAAAAGAGAAACATTGGAATACTAGTCAGTACCAGTGTGCAAAAATGTATTTGCTTTGGAAGAATAAGTAACTTCCAACGTTGGGTGTCCTACATGTGGAGATTGCTGAAAATGGTGATGGAAAGGTGAGTATGTGCTGCTAGAGATAGGGAGGGCATTAAAGTGAATCTGTTGCTTTGTGCTGCACAAGCAAAGCACAGGTTTTCACCAAGTACCGCTAATGTGTTTATGAAACTTAGTGGTGCGTTTATAAAAAAAACTAAAAAAATGCATTATGCATATTATTCATCGGGCAAAACTGCCGATACATTTGTTCTGTGCAAATAAGGCAAAATCAAATGTTCTCCTTCCATTGCCTTCTATTGATTGGTTAAGAAAAAACAGCATTATGGTGACTAGGTGGAGCTGACGACCACAAGAAATAATTACATTTTATTTTTTTGACTGTCCACTTTACTTAGTAGGCATGATGTGGTATTTTTCCAAACTGTTCGCATAGAACAAATGTACCAGTAGTTTCCCTGGATAAATAGCTATACAATTTTAGCAATTTTTAGTAAATGCACCCCCAAATGTAGGTTACAATTTCCTGTGTCCAATGAAAAAATACTTCAAGTATAAAATCTTTTTTTTTTTTTTGTGATGTGAAGCTGGGTTTACAAGGCTTTCTATACAGAATAAGAATCAGCTTATGAAGTTCTGTCACATAATAGGGGCAATTTATCAAGGGAGTCCCAAACCATGTATAACAAATGAGGATGAGTCATATTTATTATTTATTGCGTGTTCTCTGCAGTATATTAGTCTTAGTAATCTATGAAAATGAAGTAGTACTGCCACGTAAAAAAACATATAGTCAAAAGCGGACGGAGGTTGGGATCGGTATTCGGTATCGGCGAGTACTTGAAAAAAAGTATCGGTACTCGTACTCGGTCCTAAAAAAGTGGTATCGGGACAACCCTACCTGTGATCCCTAGAAGTACAGCCAAATGAGCTCAAGCTGGACTTTTCCTTTAAAGATGGAAACTAATGAGTAATTTAACACAAATGTCAGACACTTTCTAAACATTCAGACCATGTTGTCTCAGATGAAAGAAAAGTTATACAATTGCATACACAAAGTAATCACATATAACAAGCTGTAAACCAAATTTGTAGCTTTTTTGTCAATGTGACTCTCTTGATAAGTTTTCCACCTGTGCTGTATGTAACCAAATAGCAATAGACACTTGGTATGTTTGAATTTATGTATTTATAGGATTGCATTCACTTTTCTGAAAGGTGCTAAAGCCATCAATGATAACTGCATACATATAAAAACAATAACTTAGTTGGTTTCCACAAGAAAAAAAAACACCCTTTATTAATAAAAGGGTACATATATAAGTAGTTCTCCAGTGGCAGAAGTCATGTGATCAACCAATACTTACTACAAGACCATCGAGCGAGCATCTCTTTTGTGCTATAGAGTCTTTTCTTCAGTCATTTCTTTAATCCATGAAAATCCTCTTGAAATATTATATACCAGATATCCTCTAGCACTGGCCGATTACAGTCACTGACCATAATGACAGCAGATATCACAAAAATTGATATTTGCATTCATGTGCAATGGTTTAGAATATGGCCAATCAATGGCAAATCCTATGAACCTATATTTATATAGAGAGATAATATTTACACAGTTTTGACAGACACAATTTTGCAAGTTCTGAGCAGAAATTCTGGAATGAATGCGATACGGATCAGAGGTAAATGATATTCTCTTCTATCCGCCCATTTTCTATACTGTTTGGAGTGTCATTGTGGAGTGTTTTCATTGGATCTGAAGGATGCAGTGATTGTGGGGCTTCTGCGTTTAGGTTCTGTGACCCTGAAGCCAATAATGTTCCACAGTAGATGACGTGGGCTGCGTTCAGGTCTGAAACACAAGTTATACGATACATTATTGACTTAAATGGCTCTGGAAACTCTTTAGTGCACAGTGCTTACTATCCAATTCCATAAAATGATAAGATCTTTTTTGCCACATACATGAATAGGTAAACATTCCATATAATACAATATGCAATATAAAAATAATTGTATAAACTGTAAAAAAAAAATAACTTTGTAAATAGTCTCACCTATGTGCAAAAAACTTAAGCAAAAATAAAAACACAACACACTCATAAGTGCATAGCTCCCAACTGGCCCTGATTTTGAGGGACTGTCCCTGATTTGGAGCAATGTCCCTCTGTCCCTCTCCCCCCCCCCCTCATTTTGGTCTGATCTATATAATTGTATATAAAATGCACTTTTTATCTATCAAAAAGTGTTTTCCAGCGCTAAACCTTTCATCTGATTTCTAAATTGCTGCATTTGTAAATTCCAAAAGCCAATATAAAGGAATGGTAGTAGTAAAAAAAACATTTGTGGGTTTAACCAATCTTGTTTTTTGTACAATTCTCCTTTAAGTGGGCGTGGCAAGAGGTGTGTCCTATGCCTGCTCACTTTTGCTGATAGGTATCCCTCATTCCCATCTCAAAAAGTTGGGAGGTATGTAAGTGCAATGTAAAAGACAATTAAATCTGTGATGCAAAAAATATATTCTTAAAGTGTTACTAAACCCACAACAGTAAAATCAGTCTGTATATGCAGAATAGCATGCTTGTTATACTCACTGTGGAACTTAAGGGGTTAATCCCCTGCATTGTGCAAAGGCCATTTTATACAGTATGCACAGATCCTCCCCCTCCTGCAATGTCTAGCTTTAGAAGACCAGCTAACACACAGGCAACTTGTTCTCAGAGACTGCCAGGTTAAATGATATTGGCATCACACACATGGGCATGTATTCAGGCTGCAGGGGAAATCTCCCCCCACCTGAACTCTCAGCACTGGAGAAACTCAGTTTATCATGTAATCGTGGTATACAGATCAGCGAAAAACGGTATACAGTGGCAGTATTTTAATGTAAAAAAAAAAGATTAATAAGCTGTGGGCAACCATAAAAATTTGTTGTCCAAGCGAGCCGAGTCTCTGAAACAACTTCTTTGTGTAAATATATCCAAAACAGTGCCAACATCCACTCAAGGTGAATATTAACTCCTCCACCTTTGTGGTTACCCCCCCCCCCCCCTTTGAGAAGGCTCACCAGAAGGAATGTGATCCTGTATTTATAAAGGTCTGATTCACTTATGCTCAATATGTGGCATTCCAATGGCATATCTCATGCTTTTATTCCCCCAAATATCCCACCATAACAGCATCATTTCCCAAAAAAGCAGAAGGAGATTCCAAATAGTGTAAAACTTACAGACAGTTCCTATAAAAAGAATCTCACAACGCCCATCATCTTGAACATCCCAAGCAAGTTGGACATAATGGACCTTTTCGTGTTTGACTCTCTTACCGACAATGGGCGTGATAACACGCACAATCTCACCCCCTGAGATGTCATTTATACAACCAGCAATATTTAATCATTAATTCTGTAACTGGCTCTGAATCTTTAAGAATAAAAAAAAAGAAACACATTCAGGGCTGGATTCAGATACAATGGTGTATCTATCCGCCCGGCGTAACGTATCTCAGATACGTTACGCCGCCGTAATTTGGGGCGCAAGTTCTGTATTCAGAAACAACTTGCGCCCTTAGTTACGGCGGCGTAATGTATGTGTGTCGGCGTAAGCCCGCCTAATTCAAATGTGGATGATGTGGGCGTGTTTTATGTATATTAACTGTGACCCCGCGTATTTTACGTTTTTTTATGAACGGCGCATGCGCTGTTCGTGAAAAAATCACAGTGCGCATGCCTGAAATTCCGCCGCAAATCGTCATTGCTTTCGACGTGAACGTAAATTATGTCCAGCCCTATTCGCGAACGACTTACGCAAACGACGTAACATTTTCAAATTTCGTTGCGGGAACGACAGCCATACTTAACATTGGTGCGCCACATATACGCCTCATATATCAGGGGTAACTTTACGCCGGGAAAAGCCTAAACGGCGTAAATGTACTGCGTCGGCCGGGCGTACATTCGTGAATTCGCGTATCTAGCTGATTTACATATTCTAGGCGTAAATCAGCGTACACGCCCCTAGCGGCCAGCGTAAATATGCAGTTAAGATCCGACGCACCGGGTGACACCCACTAGAGGGGTGACACCATCCCGTTTTTTTTTTTTTAGCCGACATGCCCAGCCTGCCCTGTGCAATCCCAGCCTGCCCTGTACCACCCCAGCCTGCTCTGTGCCACCCCAGCCTGCCCTGTACCACCCCAGCCTGCCCTGTACCACCCCAAACAGCCCTATACTACCCAGCCTGCCCTGTACCACCCCAGCCTGCTCTGTACCACCCCAGCCTGCCCTGTACCACCCCAGCCTGCCCTGTACCACCCCAAACTTTACCATGCCACCCCAACTTGCCCTGTGCCACCCTAACTTGCCCTGTACCACCCCAATTTGCCCTATGCCACCATAACTTGCCCTATACCACCCCAACCTGCCCAATGCCACCCTAACTTGCCCTGTACCACCCCAACCTTTCCCATGCCATCCCAACTTGCCCTATGCCACCCTAACTTGCACTTTACCACCCCAACCTGCCCTGTACCACCCTAACTTGCCCTATACCACCCCAACATGCCCTATGCAACCCTAACTTGCCCTATACCACCCCAAACTACCCTATATCACCCCAACATGCCCTATACCACCTTAACCTGTCCTATACCACCCCACTACACCAACCTGCCACTATACCACTCTATACTACCCTAACCTGCCACTATACTGCCCTATGCTATCATTTACAGGGGCTGGTTTGGGGTGCGCCCCGTGCCCGTGCGCTGCCTGCTTGGTGCTGGGCAGCCTAGACAGAGGGGGGGTGACACCATGTTTTACCGCACCGGGTGACACCAACCCTAGTGACGCCACTGGTAAGTGCATCTTACTTGCTTTTACCTTAAATTAAAAAAAAACACTATTTGGGATCTCCTTTTGCTTTCTTGGAAAATGATGCTGCTACCGAAGCAACAAAGGTATGTAATGATCCATTGGCATTCTACATATTCAACATGTGTGAGTAAATGCAAGGCCGCAATCCTGAGTCATCTGGAGGAGGGAGTGGGCATAAGTAGTCCACATTCACCTTGAGTGAAAGCTGGCACTGTTTTGGGTGTATTTGCACTAAGAGGTTACAGTCGCTAACCGTGATTGCAGAAACTTCACAACAAACTAGACTGAGCAATGAATTGTGATATTCCTGAAGGCCTCATTCACATGACCGTAAAAAACGCATTTACAAGAGTTTTTTTTATCTACGGATCTGACAGTAGCTACATTGTTTTTAGAGACATTCACACAGGTGTGTAAACATGTATTGTGTTCAGATGAATCCAAAAATCGTCATCTTCATCATATGTATACATGTATGCCAGATGCAGGTATTGAAAAAAAAAATAAAATAGGACAGTTTTACACAAGCATTTACTGATCATTACGCAGGAATTTTTGTGCAGGAAAAAAAAATAATAAGATCAGTAAAAAAAAAATCCATCCATGTGAATGTAGCCACATTGTTTGAGTATCTCTTGCACAAAAGATATTACCAGTGTTTCTTAGGATTTACAATTGAGAGTATATTTTTTGCACAACAGATTTTAATTGTGTTTTTATATTGCACTAATGAGTGTGTTAATATTTTTGCTTTGGCTTTTTGCACTTCGTTGGGACTGTTCTTCATAAGGTTTTATATTTTATACAATTATTTATTATTGAGTTATATGCTGTAACCTGACATCTTACTGCATTATGAAGAACATAAATTAAATTAATAAGAAAAAAAGCGAAACATCAAAATTTATAATCGTGTGGGTTTAAATGTCACAATTCAATGCTCAAAAAACATGATTTAATGACTGTACTATATTTCAGTGTGGATTAATAGGTCTTAAATCAAACATGTAGCCTGCAATATACAACATCATTAGTCAATATTGCAACTTAAATTTATCATTATTCGATATAAGATAATATGAACCAAATGTGCACTTGTGGAATTGCTAAATAATTGCTCAGTGATAAAATGCTTCAGTGGAATTTATACCAATCACATTTGGCATACCCTTGTTTTCTGGGCTATGTGCCCAGAGTCTTTGGTGTTTGGTTCTCTACAAAGGGACACGTCAGTCCCCTCAGTGTGTGCACTCCTGGATACAAGGGTAGCAAACAATGTACTGAGCTGATGAGCAACAGATCCAAGCGCTCACTGAAGTGTTCAGTTGGTTGCATGGGTATACATTTCTAGGTAACTCCAACATCTTTTGGTTGCAAATAAAACTCCACCTTCCCTTGGGACAGCTCAAAGGCCAGGCTAAAACCTGGTCATATAGAAACAAAAAGGAGAGAAAAGCGGCACTACCCAAGGGGAACTATTTTAAAAATATATTTATGAAATAAAAAACAATAAATATGCACTCACATTTACAAGATATTAAAAGGTGTATTGATAAGTCTCCAGCAGGTGGCAACCTTTCAGGTGGTCAATGGTGAGCAAGCCCCTCCAGGTGAATGTGATGTAAGGTGCTTGGAACTAGGGCAGCAATGGCAAACCTTGGCACCCCATATGTTTTGCAACTATATTTCCCATAATGCTTACCTACACTGCAGAATGTATGAGCATTATGGGAAATGTAGTTCCAAAACATCTGGGGTGCCAAGGTTTGCCATTGCTGAACTAAGGGAACACCAGGAAGAGTCAACAGAAGCAGCAGATATATACATATATATATATAGCAGCAGGTATATTACACGCATGAGAATCACTGTGGACAGTCTGTTTGCTGTTGGATCTTTTCTCTCCTTTTTTGCTTTTACATGGTTTGCTGGTGGAAGCCTCACCAGATCCTGCTTGGAAGAGAGACTTCTGATGCCGCCATAAAGTGAACTTCATGCCACAGTTTTTTTTTGTGGACTTTTTTCAAGGACTAAAAGACTCTCTTTTTTTATATTGTTTATCATTCCATGCCTATTGTTATTTCTTGCACTGGTGCCCCCCCCCCCCCCCTTCTTGTGCCTAGGTAAGTTTAGGGTTTTAATGTCCTTTATAAATCCTTTTAGAAAACCTGGCCGTACAAGGAGCGAATTTCATCTAAAACCCAGGGAACCGGACAAAATTTGAGCTGTGGGTGACCCTGTGGGGGAAAATTTGTCAGTTGAACAACAGTTGCATCTAATCAGATGCAGCCACTGTTCGGGTATTCTGACAGCCACAGGTTTAACTGTATTTAACACAATTACCTCTCAGGGATTGATGTTTTACTTGTGTATTTTTTCTGTCAATATCACCCCATGGGTGCTCAACCTGTGGCCCTCCAGAAGTTCTGTTTGCAGTTTGCGAGAAGCCATGTGGGGGACAGAGCAAACATATGGAAGGTGGTTCTCTGCTCAGATAAGACCAAAATTTAACGTATTGGCCTAAAAGCAAAACGCTATGGGCCAGATTCTCAAAGGCGTTACGGCGGCGCAACACCATTAGCGCCGTCGTAACTCCTCATCTGGCCCGGGGTATCTATGCGACTGATTCTTAGAATCAGTTGCGCATAGATAACCATTAGATCTGACATGCGTAAGGCTGTTACGCTGTCAGATCTTAAAAGTAATTTTTTTCCCGCCGCTAGGTGTCGCATCGTCGTTTTCCCCGTCGTCTATGCAAATGAGGTAAGTACGCGAGATTCCTGAACCTACGCGCGTCCGACGCTGAGAATTTACGTCGTTTCCGTAGCGTACGCGACGCGTAAGGTTGCCCCTGCTATTAGCAGGGGCAACCAATGTTAACTATGGCCGTCGTTCCCGCGTCGAAGTTTAAAAAAAATACGTTGTTTGCGTAAGACGTCCGTGAATGGCGCTGGACGCCATTTACGTAAACGTCTAAGCAAATGACGTCGGGGCGACGTCATTTAGCGCAATGCACGTCAGGTAATTTACCCGACGGAGCATGCGCAGTACGCTCGGCGCGGGAGCGCGCCTAATTTAAATGGTGCCCGCCCCATTTGAATTGGGCGGGCTTGCGCCGAGCGAAATAACGATACACCGCCGCTAGTTTACAGGTAAGTGTTCTGAGAATCAGGATGTAAACCTGTAAACCTGCGGCGGTGTAGCGTACAGCACATACATTACGCTGCCCAGGAGCAACGTTAATGTATGAGAATCTGGCCCTATGTGTGGCTGAAAACTAACATTGCACATCACACTGAGCACACCATCCCCACTGTGAAACATGATGGTGGCAGCATCATGTTATGAGGTTGCTTTTCTTCAACAGGGACAGGGAAGCTGGTTGGAGGTAATGGAAGACGGATGGAGCCAAATACAGGGCAATCTTAGAAGAAAACCTGTTATGCCGCATACACACAGTCGTTTTTTGGCATGAAAAAAGATGACATTTTTAAAAAGTCATTTAAAATCATCGTGTGTGGGCTTCACATCGTTTTTCGACTTCTGAAAAACGACAAAAAAAAAATTCGAAAAAAAACAAATTTTTTTATGTTGTTTTTTAAAATGTCGTTTTTCGGGTTGTAAAAAATTATGGTGTGTGGGCTAAAAAACGGGGTTACTTACCGGTAACATCCCTTTTCCAGGAGTCTTTGGCCCCATACTCACGAGCAAACATGTCTGCTGAAACTGGCCCGCAGGCCAGTTTCAGCAGACATGTTTGGTCGTGTGTGGGCGCGAGCGGGCCGAATTCCAGCAAACATTTGCCCGCCGGGCCTTTTCCCAGCGGGCAAATATTCCTGGACTTGTTTTAAAACAGCCCGCTGGAATTCAGCCCGCTCGGACATGTACGGTCGTCAGTACAGACCTACCGTACATGTCCAGGCGCCCGCCGTCCCTCGCATGCGTCGAATGACTTCGACGCATGCGTGGAAGCATTTTAAAGGCGGGCCGCCCACGTCGCCGCGTCATTGTCGCGGCGACACCGCGTCATCGACGCGGCGACACCGCGGACACGCCCCGCGTATTGTTTACGCGCGGACTTCTGTACGATGGTGTGTACAACCATCGTACAGAAGCCCTCTGGCAGACATGTATGGTGAAAACGGTCCGACGGACCGCTTTCACCATACATGTTTGTCCGTGTGTACCCGGCCTTTCAGGACAGGTACTGTAGAGAGACACAGGCTCCTCCCCTCACAGGAAACACCGCCTTCCAATTAGGAATTTAAGCCTCATCCTCCCTCAGCTCCTCAGTTTTTTCCAGAGTACCTCCGGCCAGCTGGGGAGACACAAGAACACGTCATAAAAGTATAATATTTCATCTTACCTGACGGCCTCGTCTGATGAGTTTCCATAATATCCCCTACAACAAAGAGGGTGGGTACCAGTGCTGTCCTGAAAGACTCCTGGAAAAGGGATGTTACCGGTAAGTAACCCCGTTTTTCCCTGTTCGTCTTTCAGGACAGGTACTGTAGAGAGGATAAGCGAGCACCTTACCCTAGGGTGGGACAACTGCTTGCAGTACTTTGCGTCCAAAAGCCTGGTCTTTGGTTGAAAGTAGGTCCAGTCTGTAATGTTTTACAAACGTTGAAAAACTAGACCATGTTGCAGCCTTGCAGATCTGCTCCGGGGAAGCACCAGCACACTCTGCTTGGGAAGTTGCTACTGCCCTGGTGGAATGAGCCTTGATACCCTGTGGAGGCTCTACTCCCCTAGAAGAATAAGCTAGAACGATGGCTGCCCTTAACCACCTGGCTATCGTGCGTCTAGAAGCCCTAGACCCTTTCCTGGACCCAGAAAACAAAACAAATAGTGAATCAGCTTTCCTGAACTGATTTGTGTAATCCAAGTATTGTAGGACACACCTCCTAACGTCTAGGTTGTGAAACTTGTGTTCCTGTTCCCTCACAGGATTTGAACAAAAAGAAGGCAATGTTATTTCTTGACTTCTGTGAAACTTAGAAGCTACCTTTGGTAGAAAAGCCGGATCTGTCTTAAAAATGATGCGATCCGGAAAAACTTGAAAAAAGGGGGCCCTAATAGATAGGGCCTCGAGTTCGCTCACTCTCCTGGCAGTAGTGATCACTACTAAAAATACTGTTTTGAGAGTGATCACTTTTAAACTACAATTGTCTAAAGGCTCAAATGGTTCTACTGTAAAGACCTGAAGAACCAATGAGAGATCCCAAACTGGGAAGTTGGAGGTTTTTACAGGTCTCCGTCTACTCAAAGCCTTAAAAAATCTAGAGACCCAGGGGTCAAATGCTAGTTGTTTTTCAAGAAATACACTTAGTGCTGACACTTGACCCTTCAGCGTGCTAGTTGCTAGCCCTTTATCAGCCCCAGCTTGTAGAAATTCTAAAACAGCCACAGAGCTGTTGACACTGAAGGAGCTTTCTGCACACCAGATGTTAAACCGTTTCCACACTTTTTGGTAAATGGCTTGTGTCTCCTTCTTTCTACAGCTTAGGAGTGTTTCAACCAGGCGTTCTGAAAACCCTTTGCCCCTCAGCAGCTCTTCCTCAGAAGCCAAGCTGCCAGATTCCACCTCTCTACCTGCGGGCAGCAGATTGGACCCTGTAAAAGGAGATCCTCCCGGATTGGCAGAATCCAAGGAGGTTCTATTGATAAACCTTTCAGGATAGAGAACCATGGTCTCCTGGGCCAATGAGGTGCGATGAGAATCAGTGTTGTGTTCTCCCCCTGCAGTTTCCTCAGGACTGCTGGTATTAGAACCGGAGGGGGGAAAGCATAACACCTGGAGAACTGCCAGGTTTGGGCCAGAGCGTCCACCGCCAGAGCTCCATCCCACCTGTTTAGGGAAAAAAAGAGCCGAGTCTTGGCATTTTCTCTTGAGGCGAATAAATCCACCTCCGGCTGACATAAGCTACTGCGGAGGAGTTGTCTGTCCTGACTCGAACATGCTGACCCTGCAGCTCCTTCTGAAAGGCTTTGAGAGCTAACTCTATCGCTTTTAGTTCTCTCCAATTCGAAGATTTTTGCGAGTCCTCTTTTGCCCAGCGACCCTGTGTCAGAAGGGAGTCCAGGTGTGCTCCCCAACCGGAGCCACTGGCATCTGTTGTCACTGTTCTGGAGATCGGGGAGACCCAATCCAGGCCCTGTAAAAGGTTCGCCCCCTTCCTCCACCACCAAAGGGACCTCTTGATGTGAACCGGTATGGATATCAGGGAATCCAAGGAGTCCGGTTTGTGATCCCAAATGTTCAGTATGAACAGTTGCAGGGGTCGGTAATGCAGACCTGCCCACTGCACTGCAGGAAGAGAAGATGTCAATAACCCCAGAGCTGACATGACTTTCCTTATCGGAAGTTGGCCGCTTCCCTGAAGGAGTGATATTACATTGTCCACCTTCTGAACTTTTTCTATTGGGAGAAAAGTCATCTGTCTGGTTGAGTCCAGTACATATCCCAGAAAAGTGACTCTTTGGGAGGGTGTCAGGCTGGATTTTTCCAGATTGAGTAGCCAACCTAAGTTTACCAGAATCTCCTTTGCAACCTGGAGGTCCTGGGACAACCGTGTCGGGGAATCTGCAAAAAATAGCAGATCGTCCAGGTATGCCACTACCAGGATGCCCCTGAGACGTAGAAAGGCTAGTACCTCCACCATCACTTTGGTGAATATGCGGGGGGAAGAGGAGAGCCCGAAGGGGAGTGCTTTGAACTGTAGGTGAAACGTCCCTTCTCTGGACCTCACGGCCAGTCTGAGAAATCTCTGATGGCATTCTGCTATTGGGATGTGCAGGTAGGCATCCTTTAGATCTATGGATGCCATGAAGCAGTTCGGAAGGAGGAGCGTCCTCACGGAATAGATAGAATCCATCCGAAACCTTTTGTATGTGACCGAGGTGTTTAGAGGTTTCAAATTCAGTATAAGTCTGAATTTCCCGGAAGGCTTGCGGACCACGAAGATGTGGGAGTAAAAGCCCTTGCCCGTTTCCTCCGATGGAACCCGAACCACCACATCCTGATCCTCCAACTCCTGAAGAGAGGAGAGCAGGGCCACAGATTTTTCTTTGCACTGTGGTAAATTGGTGACTAAAAGTCTGGATGGGGGGGGACTTGAGAACTCTAGTCTGTACCCTCTCCTTATGATCCCCAGCACGAATTGGTTGCTGGTGATCAGCTCCCATTGTGGGAGAAAGGCCCCCAACCTTCCTCCCACCTTGACTCCGTCATTGAGGTTTTTGGGGCTGTTCAGGAGCACGAAAAAGCGCCCCGGCACGGCCCTTACCCTTTTGTCCCCAAAACTTTTTCTTTCCCTCAGGTTTTGAGACTTCCACCTTCTTTTGGGTCCAGAATTTTTTCTTTGCTTGTCCCCCAAATTTTTTCTTTAAGGGGAAAGCCTTTTTCTTATCGGCTGTACGATCTAAGACAGCCTCTAAGCCTGGCCCAAATAATAAATCTCCTGTAAGGGGGATCCCGCACAACTTCACCTTTGAGGCGCTATCCCCCTGCCATGTCTTGAGCCAGAGAGCCCTTCTTGCAGAATTAGATAGAGCTGCAGACCTGGCCGACATGCGGATTGACTCTGCTGAGGCGTCCGCTACATACCGCACGCCATTCAGCAAAGTTGGAAAAGAGGATAGTATGGTCTCTTTAGGCGTTCCGGCTTCAATATGTGCCCTGATCTGTGAGAGCCAATGCTCTAGATTACGGGCCACCACCGTTGCTGCCATAGCTGGCTTAAGGTTCCCTTGAGAAGCATCCCAGGACTTCTTTAACAGTGAGTCCATCCGCCTGTCCATTGGGTCTGAAAGGACCCCCATGTCCTCAAACGCCAAGTCCGTATGTCGGGATACCTGCGAGAAGGCAGCATCCAATTTGGGGGATTTGTTCCATACTAAAGCTTCCTCTTCAGAAAAAGGAAATCTTCTCTTCAACGAGTTTGAGAAGAAAGGTTTCCTTTCTGGATCCTGCCATTTTTTTTTGATGGCATTGACCAGGACTTCATGGACTGGGAAAACCTTTCTCTTTTGTTCTCCCAAGCCACTATACATCTGGTCATGGAGTGACAGTGTCTTTTTCTCCTCAGCTATCCCTAAAGTAGTGTGGATAGTTTCTAACAATTCTTCCACCTCTTCAAGGGAAAGCTTGTAGCGAGAGACCTTTGAGGGCCCTGCCTCTGTCCCCTCACCATCTGACTCCTCTTGGGAGCTAGAAGCGGCACTATCTTGCTCCTCCTCAGCGTCCTCTCTGATGTCCGCAGGTTTCTCTCTACTCAGAGGGAAGAACCTCAGGATTGGGTGGAATTAACTGTTGCGCTACAGAAGGGCTGCTTTGGGGCAACTGAAAATTAGCAAAGATGTCTTTAAAAGATTGAAAGGTGCCAGAAAGCTCTTTCATAGAAGCTGCTAATTCAGATGCCTGCTCTGCCTCCCTTTCCTTAATCAGCCCCTCAATACATCTCCTGCAAAGTGCTTTGTTCCAATTCTCACTAAGGGAAGATCTGCAGGAAGGGCATTTCTTCTTGCTGTGGGCTGATTTTTCTGTGGATTTCTGAAAAACACAGAAGCAAAGTGGAGGCTAATGAGAGAGAGCCCAGCGCTAACATAGGTAACCACCAGGAGTGTTCCAGGACCAACCACCACCAGGGTTCTAGACACACTACAGAGACAAAAAACTCCCCGACCACCAGGAGAAGAAAAAAGTGACAAAAATCACCAGTGAAGCTGTAACATAAGGGAACACCACCCCAGGGTTCTCCTTACCTTAGAGTGGCTGGTGCTGTCGTCATCCGGAGGTGCACGTGAAGCCTCTGCTTCCGACATCTCGCTGAGGAATGTGGTCGCGACTGCCTCCAAAAACGCCGACACTACGGCTGAAAAGAGAGGCCGCACCAGCCCAGCGTCAGGCCTTTTCACTCTGCAGCGTCTGGGACCAGTGACGCGTATCCGGCGGAAGTGCCCGCCCCCCCCGGAACTGACGTCACTCGTCATCCGGTCCGGCCCAGCTTCCTGGCCGACTGTGATTTCTCACAGGGAGTGTGCACACCGCCTGCAGCGCCACCCCTGTGCGAGTAGTAAAAAAGACCTCCGCGGATAAAAACCACCCCAGGAATGTCCGCGGGACGCTACACGGCGATGTCCTGGGTAAGTAGCTCCCCCAGCTAGCCAGGACGCCGTGTTTTAGAAAAATAGCCCTGAGCCCAGGGAGAACAGGTCCCCCCTCTCAGGAATTTTGGCCTCAGCTTCCCCAGCTGTCTGGCCCTTGGCCCCAAGCGGTGTCTCCCCTCCGGAGGAAACACCATAAACTGAGGAGCTGAGGGAGGATGAGGCTTAAATTCCTAATTGGAAGGCGGTGTTTCCTGTGAGGGGAGGAGCCTGTGTCTCTCTACAGTACCTGTCCTGAAAGACGAACAGGGAAAACAACGTTTTAAACCCGCGCATTCCCAGAAGCGAGTTATGAGACGGGAGCGCTTGTTCAGGTAAAACTACCATTCATAATGGAGTAAGCACATTCATCACGCTGTAACAGACAAAAAAGCGCGAATCGTCTTTTACTAACAAGGAATCAGCTAAAAGCAGCCCAAAAGCGAATAGAACTTCACCTTCAGAGTGCCGTTGTAGGTGTTGTACGTCACCGCTCTTTGTTCATAATTTTTTAAAAACGATGGTATGTGGGCAACATCATTTTTAATGATGAAGTTGGAAAAACTTCGTTTTTTGGATATGCTGGAAAATGTCGTTTTTTTTCATGCCGAAAAACGACCGTGTGTACGCGGCATTAGAGTCTGCAAAAGACTTGAGAATGGGGTGGAGGTTCACCTTCCAGCAGGACAACAACCCTAAACATATAGCCAGAGCTACAATGGAATGGTTTAGATCAAAGCATATTCATGTGTTATAATGGCCCAGTCCAGACCTAAATCCAACTGAGAATCAGTGGCAAGACTTGAAAATTGCTGTTCACAGACGCTCTCCATCCAATCTGACAGAGCTTGAGCAATTTTGAAAAAAAGAATGGGCAAAAATGTCACTCTCTAGATGTGCAATGCTAGTAGACACATACCCAAAAAGACTTACAGCTTTTATTGCAGCAAAAGGTGGATCTACAAAGTATTGACTGGGCTGAATACAAATGCACGCCACCCTTTTCACATATTTATTTGGAAAAAAAATTGAAAATTATTTACCATTTTCCTTCCACTGCACAATTGTGTGCCACTTTGTGTTGGTCCATCACATAAAATCCCAAAATATACATTTAGGTTTGTAACATGACAAAATGGGGAATATATTAAGGGGTATGGACACTTTTTCCAAGGTACGTTTTTCCTTCAAAATACTTTGGGAGTCATGCTTGTAACTGTCAGCCTTGCAATGCATCATGGGACTTGTATAGTTCCACCACAGCTGGAGGGTCACAGGTTGAGCACCCATAGTCTAAGCCGCAACGATCTCCAAAGTACGGCCCTCCAACTGTTGAGGAACTACACGTCCCATGAGGCATTGTAAAACTCAGACATTCACAGACATGACATGGCTCTCGGCTGCCCCTTCAGCCATCCTCGGTGAGGGAATCAGGAAGTGAAGCATTGCAGCTTCACTTCCCGTTTCCCTACTGCGCATACACGCGGCGCATCCTCACTGGTCCCCGCTGTCTCTTGGGACCCGGAAGTGGGTGCAAATACCTGTATTATACAGGCATCTGCTCCCCCCACCCCCCTCCCCCTGAAAGGTGCCAAATGTGACACCGGAGGGGGGCAGGGTTCCGAAAAGCGGAAGTTCACTTTTTGTGCGGACCACCGCTTTAAAGGAATGTGCTATAATGAGTGGTATCATGGATTTTCTTTCCCATTTAAGAAAATAAAAAGATGTTATGTGTAGGCCCTAAGATAACACTATAGAACTACACCAGAATAGGAGGTAATGTTTCCTAAAGAAATACTGAACAGTGCTCTATCTGCCCGGATGCATGGACCCATGCAGTGCCCATGAAACTGGGCCTTAATTGCAGGATTTAGTATTTATTTCACACTTCTTACTTACCATTATTACAGACATCTTTATTGCTGTGTCGGAAAGAATTCTCTAGCCTCTGCTGTCGGGAAATTAAGGAACTCCAAGGTTCACTGGAAATATCCACAGGGCTGCTCCCAGAAGTCTCTGCAGAGTCAGAGGCGTGATCGGCATAGGTGTCCGAGTTGGGATGTGCGGCCATGTTGTTGAGCGATATCTGAGCCAGTGTGTTGTTAATGCAGATGGAGTCTTCCATTTGTAAACTGTCAAGCTGGGGGTTTCTTGCACCCTATAACATGAAGAGGAAAGCGAGAGTCAGCTCAGCCGTATGGTTTACAAGAACCAGAGAAAGACTTAACACGTCTGACTTTTTTCTGACACGTTTTCTTATAACCTCTGTCCTTGCTTTATTAAACTTCTGAAATTCCTACTTCGCCTGAAATTTGTTAATGTAAAGCAATACCGTTCTCTACAGTTTTGTGAAAAACTTCATAGGCCTTGCTGTGGTACATTTCTCTATTTAATGAGCAGGCCATAAAATTAAATGACAGTAAATAACCACGGTGCCATTTCTAAATTATAGAGGTATTTGTATTGTCAGACTTCTCACAAGACACCTTCAAACAAATGGGTAAGAGATGAATTTTACAGGTGGACAAAATGGAAGCTGCTTGGAGCATACAACTGGTGTCATTATGCCTTTAATAAGAGCACACATTTCCCCATTAGGCAGCCGTTTGATGACAAGCACACATTAGTTAAAGGATATTGGAGGCACATAAAAGAAAATGTAAAGCACATAAAAAGTCTATAGGACATAAAAAGAAGCCCACTGTCCCATTGGTTTTGACTACAAATAAGTTTTGTGGACTTTTCATGTAATGTGTTTTTTTTTTTAACTCCTCTTAAAAAAGGCAGAACATGTTTTTAATTAAAGAGAAATCATGTACACAAATGAAACATCAATGAACTGTGTGATATACAGTAAAACCTTGGTTTGCAAGCATAATTTGTTCCAGAAACATGCTTGTAATCCAAATCACTTTTATATCAAAGCATTTTTTTACAGGGTATAAAAGAGAAGAGAGGCACCTCTAAGTGTAGCAATAAGTCGCTAAATGTTGTACCTTCATTAAATGTAACCATATTGCTACACTTGGAGGCTCCTCTCTTCTTTTTTATACTCAGTTGTGACCTGACGCTACTCTAAGGCCTTGTACAGACGAGCGAACCTGTCCGATGAAAACGTACACACCATCAAACCAAAATCCCCGCGGACAGAGAACGCGGTGACGTAGACGACACCAACGTTCTCTATTGCACGAGTTCAATGCTTCCACGCATGCGCCGGATTTCGGTCCGCTGGTTAGACGTACTAACCAGCGGACATATCCGACAGACAGTTTTCCAGCGGACATGTTTCTTAGCATGCTAAGAAACATTTGTCCGCTGGAAACCTGTCCGCTAGGCCGGAAAATTGTCCGGTCGGCCCTACACACGACCGAACATGTCCGCGGAAACTGGTCCGGCGGACCAGTTTCAGCGGACATATTCAGTCGTGTGTACGAGGCCTTATATCAAGACATTGCTTGTATATCAAGGCAAAATGTATTAAAACATTTTGTTTGTCTTGCAAAACGCTCTCAAACCAAGTTACTCTCAAACCAAGGTTTTACTGTAGTACAATATCCCTTGCCTGAATGCGCTCTTTAATGCTTAGTTGAGCATCAACAGTATCCTGCCCCCACTTACATCAATGGTACATCCAACACTATGACAGGTACAGACGGTATGAAACAGGACAGCAACAGTGGAGGATACATACAGGTAATTCATTATACTGTATCCGTTTTTTCTTAATTCTGCTCATCATAAACTTGTTCTGTGAACCTTAACATGTTAAATAATTCACTAGAGCAGGTAGTAAACCACAAGACTGCATGTTAGGAAAACTTGCATCCCGAGATACTTTATTGGGTAGGCAGTTATTTAAATCTTCTGATGTATTGAGGCTAGGTGTAAATCTACTACCTGAAAAACTATATCAGAGCTTTCAATATTCAATATCTACAGACTATTTTTGCTTTATCTTTCTAATTGAATCGTGGATTACAATAACTATTACTGCTTTAAAAATTTTGATCCCCCCAAAAAACCTTGTTCAGTTTAACAAAGTGCATTTTAACTACTTAAAGCGGTTGTATACCCGCGATGATTTATTTATTTTTTTCCCCACCTGAAAGGCAAAAGCCATAATGAGCTAGTATGCACCGCATATTAGCTCATTATGAAATACTTACCTCGGAACGAGGTGAAGAGAACTTACCTGGTCCATGCCGAGCGAGATGTCATCTTGCTTCGGCGTGTCTTCCGGGTATCGCCGATCCAGCGCTGTGATTGGCTGGAGCGGCGATGTCGTCACTCCCGCGCATGTGCGCGGGAGACTTCAATCCGGCAAGGTCCGGTGGCTGCCGGCCCTTTAGCTGAGGATCCCCGCTGCGCATGCGCCGCTGCAATTGCAGCGGCGCATTGCGAGCGGAATATCTCCTAAACCGTACAGGTTTAGGAGATATTCTTTATACCTACAGGTAAGCCTTATTATAGGCTTACCTGTAGGTAAAAGTAAAAAAAACGCCTATACAACCACTTTAAAGACAGCCCGCCGCAGTTGTACATCGGAGCCATAACCCTAGTATCCTCTTCAACAGTGGATGGTCCTCTTTCAGATAATGGTGGTTTCAGCAGCGGATTCCCTATGAGATCATTTTTATCGGGGGTGGGAGAGCCCCCTCTGGTGGTCTTACTGGAGCCGTCAGAGGCGGAGACAATCTGGTCTTCTCCCCCCACAGGCCCAAATGTCACTTCCGACCAATGGTCAGTAATTTTCTAGCAAATAAAAACAATTTTAACTTGTAAACACCAAGTCTGAAAAATAGGCTCGGTCCTTAAAGGGTTAAAGAGAAGCTTGCCTAGATCTCTGATGAACGCAGAGTATGTTGTGAAAATGTGACCACCAGCAATACCATCACAGTGCAGCACTTAAGTCGATAGATGAAAAATCACTTGATTCCCCCATGATCACAGACAGTGTTGCTAAGCTATTGTGTTTTATTGTGCTCTCCCGTTGGAGAACAGTGATTATTGCTAGCGGCTATAGCCACTGACAATAATCGCATCTTAAAAATTTGACATGCTGGTTGTACCCAAGTCGATCAATGACAATCAGTCTGCCATACATTGTTCAAATCTCTGCTGGTCCCTGCTGAACCGGCTAAAATGCAAACCGTCTATGGCCGACTTTAGTCACACCCCCAGAAGTCCATGGAGCATATCTAGGACCCAGGTAGAAGGTCCTGCATGTTTTTATGAATGAGACTGTAAATTCAAACTGGTTGAACAGGGTACATGGATAGCTAGCTGTGATCTATCCAAAAGAGATACCTGTCTATCAAGTCCATCCAAAAGACAAAAATAAAATAATAAAATTCAACCACCCTGCACCCTGAGAACAAAAAACCCACAGTCAATCCAGACATCAAAGGGCATTCCCTTCCATATAACAATATTAAATGCTAATCTCTCTTTAATGATCAATACCTCTGTCTTTTGGTGTGGATATAAAATGGGCAGGCTGTTCTGGCGAGCGTGTTTCCAGTGCCTGAGGAGCTTGTGCTGTACGCAGAGTTCCTCCCTTTCTTGCTCCACTAGCCTCTGGCCTTCCTTCAGTCTGTCCACATTTTTCTGGAACTCCAGAAGCTGTTGGGAAAGCTCTTCTCTCTTTTCCTCCAGAAGCTGCACCTGGTTCTGCCACTCGCTCTCCCATTGCTGAATCATATTCTCCTTCTCCTCCAGCTCCTTCTCTTTTTGGTCACACTCCCTGGCCCAGCGCTGCTGCTCCTGTTGGAATTGATGCTGAAGTTTTGCCACCTCTCCGCGATGTTTTTCTATATGGCGATACTGTTCCTGTAGGAGGGACCCACGGAGAGCAAAGCCTCTACCACTAGGCTCATGGTCCTGATGTAGAACCTTTGTTAGTTCTATCTGGCTGTCCTGCATGGCTACAGCAGCCTGGCAAATGAGACATTAAGTGAAATTAACATATTGCAATAAATATTAATGGCTCTATAAACATATATACATAATAGCATCAAAAATAAATGTTAGTTTCTTCACGCTGTGTATGTGCAATCATGGGCGTCCGCTGATTTTTTTTTTAGAGGGGGGCGCTTCGGCAGCGGTGATACACAGTCGCATTTTACCCTTTCTTAAAACGCTAATGGGGGTTAAAAGCGTCCCACTAGTGGCCGAATAGTGCAGCTAAAACGTTGGTAAAGCGCCGCTTTTTGGTGGCGCTTTACCGATAACGCGGTCAGCTGGCAGTGTGAAATAGCTCTTGAGATAATTCAGCTTCACTCCATGCCCATATAAATATAGCCTAGAGAATGTACAGACCCTCCTTCAGCACAGACCCCTCCATTCAGCACAGATGGACCCCCCTTCAGCACAGACCCCCCCATTCAGCACAGACCTCCCTTCAGCACAGACGGACCCCCCTCCCCCCATCCCATTCAGTACCTCAGCACAGCAGGACCCCCCCCCCCTGTGTACACATAAGCACCGGAGGGGGAGGCAGCTTCACTCTGCTCGCTGTGCCTGTGTGACATCCGGGCCGAGACCGCTCAGACAGCCCGCGGCCGCTAGACTCTTCAACACCTTCTCGATTTTCCAGGGGGGGTCAATTGCCCCCCCTTGCCCTATGGAGCAGATGCCCATGTGTGCAATGCTTAGGAATAATTCCTAGATATTCCTGTGTAGATTCCCCTTGGTCACTGAGCCAGGTAATCAGGCCTGCAGCACAACTCTCCATTGAAATGAATGAAGAGTTTTAAAAAGGAGCCCAGATAACAGTCCTAGACTGAGGCCAAACAACAAGATAATGGTTGTGACAATAGGCAGAAAGAAACCACTGGTGCCAACACAATTATAAGGACACGCTGAAGAGGTTCTTCAGCAGACCCTAAGGATTGTTTGGGGGGGGGGGGGCACTAACACACAGGGTGATAAGCATACTCCACGTAACTCAATGGCTTTTAGTTGGCAGAGTTACTTCCTTACAGACCGTCATTTTAAGGGACAAAGGCATCAGGCCAGTGTAGTTTATACAGAACAGGATAATCTTTCTCAACAGTTAAGGTGTCATTAACGTTTTGCTATTGTTTTTTTTTTTATTCCAAAAAGAGACCTGATAAAAGCATATTTATGTAAATACATATTTATATAAATAATCTTGCCATTGTTGTTTTTAAAAAATGTCTTTCTATATGCGATTTACCAATTAAAGGCCCATACACACGATCGGATATTCCGACAACAATGGTCCGACGGACGTGTTTTATCGGAAATTCTGTATGTAAAGTCTGTATGCTTCATCGGACAATTGTTGTCGGAATTTCCGACAACAAATGCTGGCTGTGCATGCTCTCAAATTTTCCGACAAAACATGTGTTCCGTCCGATCATCCGATCGTGTGTACACAAATCTATCAGATTAAATTTCAAAGTACAAACACGCATGCTCCGAACCAATGCTAAACATCAGACAACATTAGCAGACGTTGCCCAAAGGGTGGCGGAAAAGAGCTGAAAAACCACGTGGTTTGGTGCATGTTGGCTGAAAATGTTCTGCCGTGTGTATGCATACCAAGTTCACGGCCAACGCCCCTTCGCAAAAAAATCCATGGAAAAGTCCGATGGAAGTCCGATCGTGTGTATGAGGCTTTGGACTCCGTTTTATGCTTTGCTATAGAGTGGTTGTGCTTAACTGCTGTACAGGTCCCTATGTGCCGAACATCTAATCGCAGCTGTTGCTAGGCCTGGTCCACACTTGTGTTACTTTGTGAGCCGCGTTCATTCATTTGAATGGGCTGCCGTGCCTCCTGAAATGCAGGGAAAGGGTCCCTGCTTTTCAATTGCAGCCCACACGGAAACCTCAAGTGCATCCCCTGGGTTTTTTTCTGTGGGTGGTGGTGGATACGGGAACAGGTGAGAAACCACAGCAGGAACATACTTGCCAACTGTCCCGTTTTTAAAGGGACAGTCCCGTTATTTGGGACCTAGTCCCAGCTAATTTAGCCTGCCGGGACTTGTCCCGGCTATTGGGGAAGGCAGGTGCGGCTTCTGGGTCTCAGCAGGGACCTGAGCCTGCCGTGTGTGTTTGGGATGCAAAGCTCCTTTCTGTTCCCTCCCTCCCTCCTTCCAGTCTCGTGCTGCCTGTGTGGGGTCCTTGTTATCTCTGACTCAGCCTCCCCCTCCAATCAGCAGCGCGGTGTGCTGTGAGACCTGGGAGGCGGAGCTCACTGTAGCTCCTGTCGGCTGGCCAGAGGAACGGAGGAGGTGAGTGAGCTGAACTTTTCTGGGAGAAGTTTCCTAGGGTGGATAGAAGTAGTAAACACTTTCAAGGAGATTTTTTCTTAGGAGAAGAATCAGGGGAGATAGTGAGTTTGAGTGGGGGGGGGGGGGGGGGGGGGGGGGGTGGAATGAGGTCTGCAGCCCAAAGCCCAAACACATTTTGACAGATCACTTCTAAGCATGAACAGTCTGTGCAAACATCATCCAATCGCTCAGAGGAGATAATGTGGAGTCATTTATAGCCATTCATGTAACCTGTGTGTAAGTGGTGAGTTCACACCTCTGATTGTACATGTATACAGGTTCTGAGTCTGTGCAATCAGAAGTGTGAACTCACCACATACACACACAGGTTACATGAATGGCTATAAATGACCCCACATTATCTAGTCTGAGCAATTGGATTGGATGCAGAGTGCTATAAACTGGATTACATAGATCTGTACTTACATCTAGTACTGTTGTATGATTCATTGTTTTAAATGTTTTTAGTGGATGAGTTTTTTTTTATTATATACATCGCTATCTGACCACTTCTCAGTCCCACTCTCCTGTACATACTGCCCCCAGGTTGCATCACCCCCAGATCACATCATACAGACATCACTCCGAGCTTCCTACCCCCCCCCCCCCCCCCGCTGAGGGACATCATTCCATGGTCACTTACCTTCCCTTATCTTCCCAACATCACTTCCTGATTACCCCATAGACACCACAAGAAATACCTCCCCATTATGCCACCGCCATACCCTCCAAACTCCTCTCCCGTACTAACTGTGCCCATCATACCCTCTGCACTCCTCCTCTCCTGTACACACTGCCCCATCATACCCTCTGCACTCCTCCTCTCCTGTACACACTGCCCCATCATACCCTCTGCACTCCTCCTCCTCTCCTGTACACACTGCCCCATCATACCCTCTGCACTCCTCCTCCTCTCCTGTACACACTGCCCCCATCATACCCTCTGCACTCCTCCTCCTCCTCTCCTGTACACACTGCCCCATCATACCCTCTGCACTCCTCCTCCTCTCCTGTACACACTGCCCCATCATACCCTCTGCACTCCTCCTCCTCTCCTGTACACACTGCCCCATCATACCCTCTGCACTCCTTCTCTCCTGTACACACTGCCCCATCATACCCTCTGCACTCCTCCTCCTCCTCTCCTGTACACACTGCCCCATCATACCCTCTGCACTCCTCCTCCTCCTCTCCTGTACACACTGCCCCATCATACCCTCTGCACTCCTCCTCTCCTGTACACGCTGCCCCATCATACCCTCTGCACTCCTCCTCTCCTGTACACACTGCCCCATCATACCCTCTGCACTCCTCCTCTCCTGTACACGCTGCCCCATCATACCCTCTGCACTCCTCCTCTCCTGTACACACTGCCCCATCATACCCTCTGCACTCCTCCTCCTCTCCTGTACACACTGCCCCATCATACCCTCTGCACTCCTCCTCTCCTGTACACACTGCCCCATCATACCCTCTGCACTCCTCCTCCTCTCCTGTACACACTGCCCCATCATACCCTCTGCACTCCTCCTCCTCTCCGGTACACACTGCCCCCATCATACCCTCTGCACTCCTCCTCCTCTCCTGTACACACTGCCCCCATCATACCCTCTGCACTCCTCCTCCTCTCCTGTACACACTGCCCCCATCATACCCTCTGCACTCCTCCTCCTCCTCTCCTGTACACACTGCCCCCATCATACCCTCTGCACTCCTCCTCCTCTCCTGTACACACTGCCCCCATCATACCCTCTGCACTCCTCCTCCTCTCCTGTACACACTGCCCCCATCATACCCTCTGCACTCCTCCTCCTCCTCTCCTGTACACACTGCCCCCATCATACCCTCTGCACTCCTCCTCCTCTCTGGTACACACTGCCCCCATCATACCCTCTGCACTCCTCCTCCTCTCTGGTACACACTGCCCCCATCATACCCTCTGCACTCCTCCTCCTCTCCGGTACACACTGCCCCCATCATACCCTCTGCACTCCTCCTCCTCTCCGGTACACACTGCCCCCATCATACCCTCTGCACTCCTCCTCCTCTCCTGTACACACTGCCCCCATCATACCCTCTGCACTCCTCCTCCTCTCCTGTACACACTGCGGAGTGGGTGGAGCTTCGGGGAAGTGAGTGTGGTAATGAATTAATAGCTGTGCTGCAAAGTGTCCCTGGAATTTTTTTTCAAATGTTGGCAACTATGCAGGAACCACCCACACAAGTATGAACCTAGGCTTAAAGGTGTTGTAAAGGTAATTTTTTTCCCCCTAAATAGCTTCCTTTACCTTAGTGCAGTCCTCCTTCACTTACCTCATCCTTCCATTTTGCTTTTAAATGTCCTTATTTCTTCTGAGAAATCCTCACTTCCTGTTCTTCTGTCTGTAACTCCACACAGTAATGCAAGGCTTTCTCCCTGGTGTGGAGTGTCGTGCTCGCCTCTCCCTTGAGGGGGCGAGCAGGAAGGTCAGGACGCTCTCTACGTTGCAGATAGAGAAAGGAGCTGTGTGTTAGTGGGGGTTCTGACTCTCCTGTAGTCCAAGGGAGGGGGCGAGCACGACACTCCACACCAGGGAGAAAGCCTTGCATTACTGTGTGGAGTTACAGACAGAAGAACAGGAAGTGAGGATTTCTCAGAAGAAAGAAGGACATTTAAAAGCAAAATGGAAGGATGAGGTAAGTGAAGGAGGACTGCACTAAAGGTAAAGGAAGCCATTTAGGGAAAACATGTTTACCTTTACAACCCCTTTAAAGCATACTGAATATCAAAATCAGTCCTAAGGCATGGTGGCTGCATTACTTATGTGTTTTTTTTTTTTTTTTTGCTTTTTTCCTGTATTTTCACCTGGTAATCCTGCAAAAACCTCACTTCCTTTCCCTTCATGGCTACACTCACTCTTTCAATGGCTCTATAGAGGAAGCCATGGTTGTCACCCAAGCTGGACTTCGAACATTGCTGCCATTGTTTATCCCCTGAGCGTAGCTTTTTTGGTCGCTTTTTCCGTATTCACACGTATTCGCGCGTTTGCATACAGCGTTGTCCGACGTTTTTGAACTTCGACGTTTTTTATTTTAGCCAATAGGAAAAATGATCATCTCTTTCATTACTTGTTGCTATGTTTGTAGATTTTTTTATCTTCTGCCTGGGTGAAACAGATGAACAGATTAAATCGACAAAACACCCATAGAAACGCTTGTTGTCGCGCTAGACTCTTGGATCGAGCGTTTCCAATACTTTCTATGGGAATACAAACGTTCTAATATGCCCAAATCCGCCCAATTCGCGCAACAAAAAAGGGTCCGGAATTTGTTTGAGCTTCAGGCGTTCGGCTTCAGGCGTTTTGGAGTGGAGATGTGAACCATCTCCATTGAGAATAATGTATTTTTTCCCCTCTAGCATTTTGGAGTTTCAGCCTAAGGTACCATGCACACTCGCGTTTTTCATAAGCTCAAAAAAATGCCAGCTTCTAGTAGCATATTAATAGCTTTTGGGAGCAGTAGCATTTTATGAGCGTTTTTGCAGTAAAGCAAAAAGAAAATAAAAAAAATTAAAAATAAATCTGTTAGTAGCATTTTAGTAGCACTTAGAAGCAGTTAGGACCATTTAGGAGCATAAAGCAATGTTTTCCTGCTAGAAAAACACTTTGAAAGACTCTACAAAAACATTTTTTTTCTCTTCCTAGAGCCCGAAGCTCAAAAAAATGCTAATAACCTAAAGTAGTGTGCATGGACACATAGGATAACACTATTTTGGCTTTGAGGAGCAGAAAAAAATATGCCAACAGCAGCTTCTAGGACAGGGGTATTGAATTAAAATTCATGGAGGTCCAATTAGTAAAATTTTCTTCCAGCCGAGGTCCGCATCGCAGTTTTGTGCGATTACCCCGATTCTTTTGCACGACACATCATTCGTTTGAATGGGCTGCTGTGCCTGCGTTTTCTGCTGGGAAAAGGTCCTGGCATCTTTTTAAATTGCAGCCACATGGAAACTGCATGATGCGTTTGTACTATGCAATTTCCATGTGCAGAAAATTGCACTTTGCATTTTAGTGCATTTAGGAGTCAATGGTATCCCTTCACTTTTTCTGTGCAGCACCTCATTTTGTGTGCAGCTGCTTGTCCCCTTCACATCTTCCCCACCACAGCCCTGTCCCCCTTCACATATCACCCCACACAGTATTACCCCACTTCACATATCACCCCACACAGTATTGCCCTATCACATACCCCCCCACACACAGTATTGCCCCATTACATATCCCCCCACACAGTTTTGCCCCCTTTACATGACCCCGATCACATATATCCCCACACAGTATTGCCCCATCACATATATCCCCACACAGTATTGCCCCATCACATATCCCCCCACACAGTATTGCCCCATCACATATCCCCCCACACAGTATTGCCCCATCACATATCCCCCACACAGTATTGCCCCATCACATATGCCCCCCACACACTAGTGCCCCATCACATATCCCTGGCCCCCACAGTATTGCCCCATCACATATGCCCCCCACACACTATTGCCCCATCACATATCCCCCCACACAGTATTGCCCCATCACATATTCCCCCCCCCCCCACACAGTATTTAACCTTTACATGACCCCCATCACATATTGCCTCCCACACAGTAACAGCAAACAAGCCCCATCACATATACCCCCACACAGTATTGCCCCATCACATATTCCCCCCCCACACAGTATTGCCCCATCACATATCCCCCCCCCCACACAGTACTGCCCCTTTACATTATGCCCCCTTTACATGACCCCCCCCCCCTCCACACACACAGCACTGCCCCCGCTCCCCATCCTTAACATTTTCATACATTTTCCTCCCTACGCTCTCCACTCCTACCTTTCACAGAGCGGAGAGCAGGATACGGGACAATCGTGAACTGAAAGCGCGGGAGCCGACGGGTTGACTTTTTGGCGAACTGGTCATTGGCTGCTAGGACCGCCTCCTAGCAGCCAATCACCTCCCAACTAACATGACAGGCAGCTACCTCTCTGGTCCCGCCCACAGTCCAGAATTGTCCTGCCTCCCGCCGTCCGCTCCTCAACTCGGCTAATAATAGCGGAGGAGGCTGGGGACAAAAGCTGCGACTAAATGGCGCGATTGCTGTGGTCCGGAAAGAGCAGCAGCTTGGGCCAGACACGGACCGGGGGCCGCCATTTAGTGATGCCCGTTCTAGGAGCTTAAAAACACTAGTGTGCATTGAGCTTTTAAGAATTAATTGCAGATTCATTGAGATTCATGGAGATCAAATATTCAGGCCCACTGATGCCGCGTAAACACGCTCGTTTTTAATGTCATGGAAAAAAACTATGTTTTTCTCGACGTGGTTCTTGTCAAGCCTGCCTTGCGTACACACGAGCGTGAAAAAAATGCTTGCGCAAAGCGCAGTGACGTACAACACGTACGACGGCACTATAAAGGGGAAGTGTCATTCGAATGGCGCCACCCTTTGGGCTGATTATGCAAATTTCCCATCTCATCAACTTGCTTCTGAGCATGCATGTTTTTTTCCCCCGTCGTTAAAGCCTACACACGACCATTTTTCACGACTAGAAAAAACGTCGACACGAAAAACAGAAAAAAAATAGAGCAGGTTCTAAATTTTTTATGCCAATTTTTCTCATTGAGAAAAATGCTCTGGAGCCTACACACAAGCATTTTTCTCGTCATGAAAAATGGTCGTGTGTACACGGCATAACAGTTTAATATTGAATCTAAGAACCATCTACCATAGCAAAATGATGAGTATTTAAAATGGACCTTCCCAACCACATAACACTTTTTTTTTTTTTTTTTTTAACAGCAAACAAGTACCTTTTTATACAGGTACCCACTCCTACTTCCGCATTTCTCAATTAGGGCATCACAGTGGCTAGGTGTTTAGCACTTCTGCCTAGCAGCACTAGAGTCTTCAGTTTGAATCCCCACCACGATACTACCTGTCTGGAGTTTGCATGTTCTCCCTGTGCCTGAGTGGGTTTCCTCTCACACTCCAAAGACATGATGGTAGGTAATTGGCTCCTGTTTAAATTGGCGCTAGTATGTGTATGTATTAATGTGAGTAAGGAACCTTAGATTGTAAGTTCCTTGAGGACAGGGACTGATGTGAACATAAAATATATATATGTGTAAAGCGCTGTGTAAAATGCTTGTCCCCCCCTTCCTCTATGCAAGTAGCCTTCTGGGACATGTCACTGGTCCCAGAAGGCTGCAAGACCAGTCTTCATGTGGCACACAATCTCATGCATGTGTAGTATGAAGACAGCTGTGATTTATCAGGATTTAGGAAGTCACAGCTGGATCCCCAACCAAACTGGTGGCATGAAGGACCTGCAGCACTGAGAAAATTTGAAAACACAGCATTGGACTCCAAGGACTGGAAGGTACCGGATTTTAAAAAGTCAGCAGCTACAGTATTTGTAGCTGCTGACTTCATTTATTTATTTATTTTAACTGGGTGAAGTTCCTCTTTAACCCAAGATAACCTATTTGGCAATTCTGGTTGAACCAAGAGCTTTATACATTTTCATATAATCACCCTGTGCAGAACATATTCCCCCACTGACCTGGCTCCTCCTCCTTCCCCCCACAGCACTGCCGGCTTCCCTCCTCTCCCACTGGTTGTTGCTGTGGAGGTTTTAGGATGAGTGGGGGAAGGGGCCAGGAAATATGCCATTTACAGGCCCCTTTCCTTACGGAATGAACATCGTGAGTGATCAGTAGAGTGTGTTTGAGCTTTGGGGTGCACACCCTAATGCCAAAGGCTGCGCCCACCCATAATAAAAAGCCATGAAACAAACATACCTGGATACTGTATAAAAGACGAGTCAAGTTTTGAACCGTTTGGAAAACCTAAAACAAAAACAAAATAAACAAAGGCAATTATCAAAGGTATTTTTCGGTTTTATAACAAGTAACATCTAATAATTTTTCGATGATAATTTTGCACTTAACTAGAATGTTCAGTAGTAAACAATGGTAGCAGTCAGGCAGAATACAATAGATTGTGTTGTGTGCTAAATTTACATGGTCACTTTTTTTTCGTCATTAAAGGCTTCTATAAACGTTTTACACATTTGTTTCTATATGTGTAGTGCCGAATCACAAAAAATGGCCTGGTCATTAAGGGGGCAAATCTTCCGGTCCTTAACCACTTAAGGAATATATTTAACTTTTTTTGCCCAGGGCTCCACATTAGAATATGATTGCTAGCTATTCCACCAGCCCTATATCACAGACTTGGGTTTCATACCTTGCACTATGAAACAGCTAAATTGAAATAAAAAGCACTCTGTATGATGTTGTTGTGCTATAAACCAATGGTTCTAAATGTTCAGTTGGTGAAAGGGAATAAAAGAATAATTGTACGGTTTTGTCCAAAATCTTAGAATGAAGAGTTTTAGAACAGTCTTGGTTTCTTATGCCGCGTACACACGATCATTTTTCGGGTTGTAAAAAACGTTGTTTTTTAAAAATCTCGTTTAAAAACAATGGTGTGTGGGCTTCAAAGCATTTTTCGGGTTCCTAAAAATGGAACTTCCGCTTAATCCACTCCTTGGCCCCTTACATGCCACATTTGGCATGTAATTTTTTTTTGGGGGGGGGGATTGGGGGCTTCAGGATTAGTGGGACTTCCTGTCCCACTTCCTCCTTCCGCCGAGGGGCTGGTAAGGCGAATAGCTTAATCGCCTTACTGCAGCCCCTCCCTTTAGGCGAGCGCCTGTCCAATCGGATGGCGCTCGCGCATGCGCAGTGCCGCTCGTGCATGTGAAGTGGGTGCCCGGCCGTGAAGCTGAAAGCTGTCACTGCCGGGTGCCCACACTAGGAATGAAACCTGGAACCGAGGAGCAAGTAAGTGTCTGTTTATTAAAAGCCAGCAGCTACACTTTTTGTAGCTGCTGACTTTTAATAAACTTAAAAACAGGCTGGAACACCCCTTTAAGGACGTTGTTTTTCGGGTTGTAAAAAATGATCGTGTGTGGGCTTTAACGACGTGAAAAACCCACGCATGCTCAGAAGCAAGTTATGAGACGGGAGCGCTCATTCTGGTGATACTAGCGTTCATAATGGAGTAAGCACATTCATCACGCTGTAACAGACAGAAAAGCGTGAATCGTCTTTTACTAACACGAAATCAGCTAAAGCAGCCCCAAGGGTGGCGCCATCTGCATGGAACTTCCCCTTTATAGTGCCGTCATACGTGTTGTGTGGGCAACGCCGTTTTAATGATGAAGTTGAAAAAAAAAATTTTATAGAGCCTGAAAAACGAAGTTTTTTACAAGCCGAAAAATGATTGTGTGTACGCGGCATTAGACTTGTGTGAGAAGCAATGCACATGAATACACCAGTTTTAAGCCTGTACACTGTACATATGTCACCTTCACCCCAAAACCCAGAGGTAGAGGACACAGGTAAAGCTGAAAAAGAAAAGCTGCGAAGATGCTTTGAATTGTGATGAGCGGTATGAATGATCACAGATGGCAAATATTGGCACACAGAATAAACTACGTATTTACATGTAAAGCATCAATCAAAATTATTCATCCTTTCATTACCTCCTCATTCTTAGAACTCATAGAGTGATTCAGTTCAACCTAAAAGACAACAAATATGTATTAACTACCATCCATATTCATTTCTACTGCATATAGAAGGCGCTTCCAGGAACATTAAGCCTATGAAACCACTCCAAGTTCCAATATAAACAATTATTTTATTACTTTCTTTTTTTTTTTACACAGCAGGATGTACTCCAAATGGAAAATGTACATTTAAGTCCCAAAGAAACAGGCTTCTAGTGGAGAGTGCTAAGACGCAGCGTTCCCCACAGCTTGGGACGTGTGCCGCTGCTGGTTCTGGACTTCAGTGGCAGATCCTTTGTTTCATTTATGCAGCAGAAGGCAAAAACAATAAAATTTTGATTTGTACCTGTAGATTTCAATATCGAATTCAGTAATAGCAGACTGTTAACAGTGATAGTTAAAAATGCTCCATATTTAGTATTAGTGGGAAGAACAGTGCCCCATCAATGGTGTCCATGGGGGGAATAGTGCCCCATCAAGGGTGTCCGTGGGGCAGAATTGTGCTCCATCATTGGTGTCAGTGGGAGGAAAAGTGCCTCACCATTGGTGTTAGTGGGAGGAATAGTGTTCCATCATTGCTGTCAGTGGTAGGAATAGTGCCCCAATCGTTGGTGTCAGTGGAAGGAATAGTACTCCATCGTTGGTGTGAGTGGGAGAAATATTGGTCCATCATTGGTGTCAGTGGGATGAATAGTGCCCCATTGTTGGTGTCAGTGGGAGGAATAATACTGCGTTGCTGATGTCAATAGGAGTATTAGTACCTCATTGTTGGTGTCAGTGGGAGGAATAATGCTGCGTTGCTGATGTCAATAGGAGTATTAGTACCTCATCGCTGGTGTCAGTGGGAGGAATTATGCCCCACTGTTGATGACAGCAGTCGGAATTATGCCCCATTGTTTTCTGTCAGGGGCAGTTATGCTCCATTGTTGGTGTCAGTGGGAGGAATAGTGCCTCATCGTTGGAGCCAGTAGCAGGAATTTTGCCCCATTGTTGGTGTCAGGGGCAGTAGTTATGCTCCATTGTTGGTGTCAGTGGGACGAATAGGGCCCCCAGGGACGGATAAAGGCAAGCAAAGGGCTACATCCAGCCCTTAGGCCGCGGTTTGGAGACCGCTGTTATAAACAAAATGAGTATAGAATAGATCTAAGTGAGTATAGAATAACTAATAATAAATAAAATGCACAGTATAATATATCTACAAAACAGTATAAGAATTACATATAGCTGAATATATAGACATGGTAATAAATGAAAAGACCCCAAAATTTCAAGCAAACCATCCTTTTTAAAGAATGTCTACCTGTCCTAACTTTCCTGCAGGATTAAATACCCTAAAGTGCAGGCACCCCACAGCACCATGTCATTATGCATCTGGAACAGATATACCTATTGTATATCACAAGAATTTCTGTTTATTATCATTAACATTTATAATCGTGTTACTATTAGGGTTGTCCCGATACCGATACTAGTATCGGTATCGGGACCGATACCGAGTATTTTCGCAAGTACTTGTACTCGCGCAAATGCTCCCGATGCCTAATCCGGATACTTTTTTTTTTTTTCGGAGTGCGGGCGGAGAGGGGGCGGAGAGTGGGTGGGAACCGATCAGAGAGGAGACTGAGGGGGCAGTGAGGAAGGCGGAGTGGAGGCGGAGAAGAAGTCGGAGAGAGGGCGGAGAACAGAGCAGTCCCCAGGTATGTATAACATCACACTGAAGGAGGGCTGCTGCCGCTGCCGCCGTCTAGCTGATCGACGCTCAGGCCAGGGAACATAACAGCTTTCATTTGAATAGCTGCTGTTCCCCGCTGCACGTTGTCATGGCCCCTCCCCCTTGTCGGGCACTTTTCCCAGGATTGGACAGGTGATGTCAGGAGAGTTTAGTAGACCAGTACTGTGTGCCTACACAGAGGAGACCAAGACTGTATGCAGTGAAATAAAGGTGTTTATTTACAAACAAGTGAACAAAACATGTGGGACAACCAGTGCACAATAAACAGCAAACAGTATGTACAATCAAAGGGAGATACCGTATCCATAAACAAAGCCAGGCCGAGGTCATACACAGGGGAAGTCAGCAGATAGGTGAGGATGGGAACACAGCGGATCAGGGAGCGGATGGATGGACGGGCTGCGAGGTAGGAATCCAAGGGAAGCAGGAATCAGGAAGGAAAGTCCAGGCAGGGATAAGGATCAGGATACAGGGAGGAAAGTCCAGGCAGGGATCAGGATCAAGGATCAGAATCAGGGTCCAAAAATCAGGGTCAGGATACAGGCTCAGGATCAAGGTAAATAGACAGATACCAGGGCGAGGACTGATTGCACACGCCGGGTATATATATGCTTGCTAATTACGTTCAGGTTACACCTGAACGTAGGAAGGGCTGTGTGCTCCACACTGCCAAGAATCCCCCACTGGTGGACGCCAGTACTGCAGCCCAAGGATAACATAACACCACCAGGGAAGAACTCCCCCGACAGTCCAAGACTGTCGGGAGACACCTGGTGGTGGGCCACAGTACTGCACGCCAAATACCAGGCAGTAACACCAGCAGGGGGAACCTTCCCTGACAGGTGATCTGTCTATCAAAGTGCCCGGACAAGGGGGAGGGGCCATGATGACGCGCGGCGGGGAATAGCAGCTATTCAAATGAAAGCTGTTCTGTTCCCTGGCCTGAGCGCCGATCAGCTAGACGGCGGGGGAGACATGGCTGCATATGGGGGGGAGACGTGGCTGCATATGGGGGGGGAGACATGGCTGCATATGGGGGGGGAGTCATGGCTGCATATGGGGGGGGGGGAGTCATGGCTGCATATGGGGGGGAGTCATGGCTGCATATGGGGGGGAGACATGGCTGCATATGGGGGGGAGACATGGCTGCATATGGGGGGGAGACATGGCTGCATATGGGGGGGGAGACATGGCTGCATATGGGGGGGGGAGACATGGCTGCATATGGGGGGGGGGACATGGCTGCATATGGGGGGGAGACATGGCTGCATATGGGGGGGGAGACATGGCTGCATATGGGGGGGAGACATGGCTGCATATGGGGGGGGAGACGTGGCTGCATATGGGGGGAGACGTGGCTGCATATGGGGGGAGACGTGGCTGCTTTTGGGGGGAGGAGACATGGCTGCATATGGGGGGGGGCACAAGGCTGCATTTGGGGACACATGGCTGCATTTTAAAAAAAGTATCCATATTCGGTATCGGCGAGTACATGAAAAAAAGTATCGGTACTTGTACTCGGTCCTAAAAAAGTGGTATCGGGACAACCCTAGTTACTATATGTATATTTATAGCCACAAAATTATGGGAAGATTTTGTAAGTAAAACTATTTATTTTTAAAAACGTAATTATAAGAGTGTATGCAGATACAGTATATTGTGGTGTGCACCCTATTTTTTTTATTAGTTTGCCTGCTGGATTTGTTCATGTCTGACGCGTAGGACCAGTTTGTAACCTCTGAGGTAGGTTGAATCTCTGCCTTGTTAAGAATCTGACACTCTTCCATAAGGTAGTATTTTCAAATCATTAGTAAGTGAATGGATCAGCAATCACCACATACTGTTCTTTCTTATTTCCTCATAAAAACACTTTCCTGCAGCAACTCACCAAAAAATGGTTCAAAACTGTAAGAATTGTTGTCACATAGCACCACCTAGTGGTTAAAGGCAGCAAGTCAGTCTCTGCTTAGTGTGCTCTGTCTGCATAGGTTATATCAGAAGGAATACACTACTTTTATTATTATTTTTATTTTTTAAATACACTGTACTATTGCAGTTAATTCATTAAAAAAAAAAAAGTACTTTCATAGAATTACTATTAGTATCTGAATTTGTCTTAGTGGCTCTAAAGTCAACAGTTTTTTTCTCTTAATGCATCCTCTGCACATTAAGGTTAAAAAAAACTTTCCACCACTTGTTCTACCATCACTTACTTGACTCCTCTCACCATTCAGTGGTTTCCCATCTGCAGCAATGCTCTTCCCTCTTCCTGGTCTCAAGGAGACACAGGCAGCAGCAGGAGTCATAGGCTTCTGATGCGGTCAGTCAAACTCCTAAGATTGAGAGGGGCATGGCTTACTGGCATGTTGTGTTTCTATAGATGCACACAGCCTGGCTCAGAAGTGCACCCCCATTGGTACCCCCCATAGCGCACGGCTTGCTGAGGGTGCACCAAGAAGAAGGAGGAGCGAAAAGCACCAGCGACCGCTCTGTGCAATACTGTTGCACAGAGCAGAGAATTATAACATCTTTTTTATTTTAATAAAAAAATAAAAAAAACTTAGGCTTTACAATCACTTAGTCTCTTGTAGTTCCCTACAAAGCAGTACTATATACTTATCCTGACCTGCCCTAACATACAGTAAGGATGTGGGAATGTGGGGTCTGTGACATGTTGTACATGCTCCACTCTGGGACAGAATATTACTGAGCATGCTGGAATAGGAGTGAAGATCTGCATGCTTTTAAGACACCACAGGCAAGCCGGTGTCATAAATGTAAATTATGCTGTATCAGGTTTTTCCCAATAGGGTTTTTCCTACACTTCGTGCCGGTTCACACAGGGGTGACTTGTCAGGTGACTTAGCCGCCTGACAAGTCGCGCTCCGTTCTGTACTATGGAACCGTTCTAATAGGAGCAACTCAAGTCGCTCCGACTAAGAAAAAGGTTCCGGCGACTGCGTCCGCACCATTACATTTCATTGTGCTCGTTCTTCTTTCTGTATTGGTAACATTGTTATATTCAATAAAAACGTTTCCAAAAAAAAAAAGGCGACTTGCATTGATGAGCGGGCGGAGAGCAGGACGGAGAGCAGAGCAGTCCACGGGTAAGAAAAATAGAAAGTCAATGTGTGAATAATGTCACTAATGGGGAAGAGAGAGGAGAGGAGAGCTGCTGTCGCCGTCTAGTTGATCAGGATTGGACGGGTGATCTGTCTATCAAAGTGCCTGGACAAGGAGGGGCTATATATGATGACGCACGGCGGGGAACACACAGCTATTGAAATGAAAACTGTTATGTTCCCCGCTGATCAACCAGATGGCAGCAAAGAAAGATTGGTGGGGGGGGGCTTTCTCTTTGCCTACACAGGTAGGCCACTAGGGACCTACACATGTCTGCATTTGGGGACACATGGCTGCATTTGGGGACACAAGTCTACACATGGCTGCATTTGGGGACACAAGGCTACACATGGCTGCTGTTGGGGACACATGGACACATTGTAACAAAAAGTATCGGTAATCGGTATCGGCGAGTACATGAAAAAAAAGTATTGGTACTTGTACTCGGTCCTAAAAAAGTGGTATCGGGACAACCCTACTTTTTAGACTATTGAAATGAGCAGATATCTTTATTTAGGGAACACACAGCAGACAACAGTTACCTTTTCTTCAGGAGTAGACAAGTTCACATCACCACCTCCCTGGAAATGACTGAGGTCAGCATTACACAAGTCCTCCTCTCTTAGCTCAGGAGACTGGGCTGGAAAAAAAAAAGTAAATGGAAGGAGTAAATCATTTCAAATGGAACTGTACTCAAATATAAACTTGAAGTTATGTTAATCTTCTTGGGATGAAAAAAAAGTAATAGTAGGGAAGGATAAAAATTGTGATCACTTGGTCTCTGATGAGGAGGACCAGCAAATCTGAACTCTGATCCTCCCCTCCAGCAGGGACAATTTGGGGTTTATAATAATTCCTAAAGGAAGCCTCTGACAGCATTTCTCCTGAAAAGGTATTTCAGTCCTTTTTTATTTAGCTATCCTAGCATGACTTCCAAAAAAAAATCTTCTACAGCATCCAAAGGAAAAATTACAATAGAATAATTTCAATCACTAAAGCCTTGCCAGGATTACAGCAGTTAAGCATTTATTCTTCCTTGGAAGCCAACTCCCATCATGCAGGCATTTTATGAATAACCAGAATGAAAGGGAGGTGGAGCCCCCTCCATTGGGACTACATCCCTGCGGGGAGATGATGTGAGCATGCACAGCGTCTCCCCGCAGGGATGTAGTTCCAAGGGAGGGGGCGAGCATGCTGACTAACCCCCAGCGAGAGCGGCTCGGATGTTGGGGGCAAGCTTACTGAAGAGAAACAGGAAGTGAGAAATTCAGACAAAGAAAAAAAACTTTTAGAAGGGAAATCGAAGGAAAAGGTAAGTGAACCAACAATGTACTAGCTTAAAGGAACCTATTTAGAAAATAAAAAACAAACCTTTACAACCCCTTTAAGATGGAGTTTGGCTTATTCACAGTAAGATTTCTCGAACATTTGTGTACTGGAATACAATACTAGTATATGTGGCTGGTGCTTTAGGATGCATAACTAGTAGGGTTGTCCCGATACCACTTTTTTAGGACCGAGTACAAGTACCGATACTTTTTTTCATGTAGTCACCGATACCGAATACCGATACTTTTTTTAAATGTCATGTGACAGTTTTCAAACCACAATACAGACTAAGGATATTTTCTTTAGAATTATGAAGAACTCTAACTCAAGACATTATAAAAGAATAAAAATGAGTAAAAATGAATAAAAAAATGTTATTTGCTTGTCACGCAGTAGTAAAAAACTCAAAGAATTTTCATAGAACATGTTGATAAATACAAAAAAAGTATTCTATTTAGGTATCGGGAGCATTTGCGCGAGTACGAGTACTCCCGCAAATACTCGGTATCGGTCCCGATACCGATACTAGTATCGGTATCTGGACAACCCTAATAACTAGAGTCAATATATTTACACTCTGGAGCTTATGCAAACTTCGCATTGACAGTTAGTTTAATTCTGTTACTCTCCAGGAAATAAGTTAAAGCAGAGTTCCGCCCACCCCTTTAAAAATGACACATACTGCAGCTGCTGATTTTTAACATTAGGACACCTGGAGTCCAGCGATGTCAGCACCACAGCCCATGTTTACATCGCCTGGTCAGGTGCTGCCACCGCCATTGCAGGTAAGGGAACCCGGCAGTGTAGCCTTTCACCTTCACGGCCAGGGGCCGAGCTGCTGACGTAATTCACTGCGGCCGGGTCTCCGGAAAGTGGGGACAGGGTACCTGTAAAAAACAGGTACCCGCTCCCTCCTGAAAGGTGGCAAATATGGCACCAGAAGGGGGGGGGGATCAGATAAGTGGAAGTTCCTCTTTTGGGTGGAATTCCACTTAAAAGCTGTCACTGAATTCCGAACACTATCCAGAATACACTGCAAGTGTGAAGCAATTACATTTTTATTTTATTTATCTTTTCTATCTATTTGAACTGAACCCTTGTAGCCAGATTCATCATGCTTTGCACAAGGCTCTCGGATCGGGGCGGATAGGACTGCAGCCTGCAGAAGACACTGAGGCAGTTTGTAGGCAAGATTCTATTTTTTCTTTCTTTTTTTTTGTGGTCTTGTTAATCACTCAGTATGGTGCTGCCAGGAGTCCATATTATACCCTCTGCAACATGAAAATATTACTGTTGGCTGATAATACTAATAAGACCACACAAAAAAACATTCACAGGCCAAAGATAACAAAGACATCCAAGAAGGAACAAAATCCTTCAGATCTCATAAATATTGGTATCTGTGAAAAGAACATGCAGGTGACACCAGCACACTTAAAGTGTTACTAAACCCAAGACCTTCCATTCATTATATCTGGTCTCCCACAGCACAGAACATGGAAATGCAATTATTTTAGTAAATATAAACTGCTAAATACCTTTTCTCTACAGCAGTATATAGCAGTCTTGTGCTTTCTATCAGTGTCTGGCCAAGCACTGGTTAAAGATTGTAGGAGGAGTTTTCATTCTCCTTTGACTGTCCTATCAGGCTGCGTGACCGACACTGTCTGGACAGTGCTGATTGGCCCTGTGCTGATCACAACACCCTCCCAAAAACAAAAAATGTGCAGAGTGCCTCCAAGGCTCTGTATGATCAGGAGATGAATTGGGGACTGTGGAAGAAGGGAAGGATCAGAGAAGACAGGATCAAACAGCCTTTTTACACAATGCAGAGGATTAACCCCTTAGATTCCACAGTGAATATAACAAATATGCTTTACTGCATATACAAACTGACGTTAATGTGGTTGGTTTAGTAACACTTCAAACAAACCTTAATTCTAAAATCGGACATTTCTGAGCCATATAAAGACCCCTTTGTCAAAACAATACTGATCTCACTATTACCTTGATAAAGGAGTCATTATGCAGCCCTGAAACATTGTATTTTCTGGGGTCATTGCTATGTTTTGGAATTAGTGATTGAAAACACCATCCATCTATTTGCCACTCTGATTCGTGTTTGCTCACTGTATAGAGATCGCTGAATACCTCAACGTTTTCTAGATAATAAACAGCACACTGTGAAAGCCACACTGCCATCCACAGTCAGGACTTGCATACTTAGACATAACTACTCACAGTAATATAGAATTTCTTGAGCCTCCTCAAATGGTCCACTGCCTGAACATGTTCGTGATCTGTTGGACGATTCCGTTTCCTCTGGTGAACAGGCTGAGTTCTCCATTTGTGATGCTAAAGTCACGTACAGTCTTTCAGCTTTTAACATGAAAATATCATGAAGTTAGTATGAAGTCCTCTTTAAATTCATGTGCTCTCTTTCCAGAAGAATTCCAGGATAAAAGGTCCAGTTGAGGTAGGTATATGCATTACACTTACCCCTATGCCCTCAATCCAGGAAGCTGACTCGCTTCTCAGCATACCACTCTGCAGTCAACCAGTTGGCATTATCCCCATAGACTTCTGTGGAGCTGACAAGTAATTCTGGTGGCCTGCTGAATTCCACGCTGGAAGTGGAAACATGATGGCTTCTGCTGTATAAACCTGAAGATCTCTGGGATTGGATAATGGAGGTAAGTGTAATGCGCAATATTACACTTGCTTAACTACAAACTCAAAACCTTTTCTTCCTGGAGTTCTTCTTTTATGAAAACTTGTCATAGAAAATATGTAAGTATTGCCATTACTCGTTCCCTTCTTAAGATTGATAGCTGCCTGGCTGTCATGCTGATCCACCAACTTTAAAGTTTAACATTAAAACTAACATTTTCAAAAAAATAACAGTAATGACAGACTCAACATTTCGGTTACCAGGGGTGTCCTGCAAAGCACAACACCAGCCAAAAACAACATATGTAGGACACCATTTCCAAATGTGAATAAAACAATTATTAAATAAAAAAGAAAGAATCATTGTGTAACCCCCCTCTAGTGTGCTAGAAGAGTAGTGTATTTTTTTGTGAGAGTAGGTAAATTTGGCTTGCAGCCAAGCCAGGGTGTGTTTTGATGATCTGGGTTGGGAGTGACTTAGAGTAGTGCTGGGTGACTCACAGGTGGTGTCGCCAGGACCTTCCACTTCTTTCCAGAATCTTCAGGTTTTTTTCTGGAAAGAGAGATGGAGTGGGGAGGTGGAGCCACCTGGAATGTTCTGAGGAGCCCTGACCAATCCCCAATTTGGATAGGCAGGAGGCATGCCTCCTTAAATACACAGGGTCAGCCCAGCTGGGGAGGAGTTGATTGGGTGGAAGATGGAGGGTTAGGCTGTCAGGCCTTTGAGAGAGCTCCCCAGTCTAGGGGAGGGTGACCTTGGGCCTGGGCTTGGGTGCGGACAGGACCCTCTTACAACCCACAGAAGTGTCCTGACCAGGAGGCACAAGTCTGCTGGACAAGTCTCCAGGAGTTACACAGAGGCAGCCAAGAGGGCTGGTGAGTGTTCACACAGTCGGGAGGACTGGGAGGCATGCCAGAGACAGTCTGGAGGATTGTGGTGCACGAGCAGTGGAAAGGGGCAGCTGCAGCCACGAGGGCTGGTACAGACAAATAGAAAACCTCCATATATACAATAAAGCATGATCCAATTTGCTCCAGTGGGGGAGAAAAATCCTTCCTAATAATATCCTTCGGATATTCCCTGAATACAGTTATATTATGTGCATTTAGGAAAAAATCCAGGCTTTTTTTAAAACAATCTACAAGGCTGGTCAGAACCAGCTTTTGAGGGAGTCTATTCAACATTCTTACAGCTCTTACAATAAAAATAATTTCCGTATTTAGAGATTAAATCCTTTTTCCTCCAGACGTAAAGAGTGCCCCCTCTGTGATGACCTTAAGGTAAATAATTCTACACAGAGTTCACTATATGGACCACTTTTGTCCTTATATGAATATTGGGTCTGGCCATAGGTAGCTCATGAAAAGTGCACGCTGTCTTGTCTGAGGTGATATGTCCATTCTGTTTGTAAAGAGGTATGGGTTTTCAAGGAGCCAAACCCAACATCACGGGTGGGTATTAGGCTGCAATGCCTTCTTAAAATAAATTCTTCATGTTCAAGTGACACATGGACAAGAAATGAGAGTGTCCCAAGGCCACCAAAGCAATAAAAAAAACAGAGAGGTTCTAAATTCTTCCCATTCTGTTAACTTTGGTGCTCTCACACTGAGCATGGTTGAACTGTGCCAAGGTTCGCTGCCACTACTCCCCACTCCCCTGCTGGTCTGCACTCTCACTGGCCTATAAGCAAGTGTTCCTGGGCAACTAGACCACAGTATCCCAGCCTATGTGCTCAGTGATCTATGAAGAGCTCTAAACTTAGGCACAGTTTGCACTCATGATGAAGCAAACCATAATGGACCACAAGTTACCCACGCCTGAGACCACCTCATCTATTGTAAAAACTGCAAGTGTGAGTGCACACTTCATGTGCTTTTGTTACTTACTCTAGAGATTAGAGAGACTCTAGTACCCATTAGAGATGATAACAAAAGCCTAGACAAGAAGTGGCAGAATCTCCCCCAAATGGGACACAAATTCCCTTTTTGTACAAGTTTTGACTGGATTTGGGCTTTTAAGTCTTGCTCTGATTAGTCTGGATTGGAATACGTACTTTCTTTTAGTGCAGCCTCCAGGAAGGATGCAGCTTGAGGGATCTCTCCAGAATCGGCCTTAACGAGAAGCTGTGTTTCCAGTTTCACATCACTTCCGCCACATAGGGCTGCAAGTTCTGCAAAAATCTGTAACTTTTCTTCCAAATAGCTGCAGATTTGCTGGTCATGGATGCTTAGGACTTCTACAAGATATGGAGAGAATCTTATGGATAATACGTATTTATAAGACTATACAAATGTGCAAATACTCTCAAAATAGCCAAATTGCGCTTATTAGCCTGAAAAATGGAATTCACTATAGCGATCTGGAAAAAATACTCCCAAAATTGAATTCCCCATAGGTCACAGACAACAGAAACCATCTAAATCATTATTCCTGCTAGAAACACAGGAATTGCACATGGAAATAATGTTTAGAGCACGATATGTTAGGTTCTTAAATATGTTTTATATTGTTTAACCACTTCAGATCCCGCCCATAGTCAAATGACGTCCACAGATGGGATCTCCCATCCTGGGTCCTGGTCCTGGGCTTCCCAGCCATCTAGGGAGCGGGGGCATTTTATACGCATTTTGCTCGGGACCCGGTGCGTGTGCCCGCGATGTCCGCCGGACACCCGTGATTTCCCACAATCACGGCAAGACCGTGGATCTGTGTGTTCCCAGTACAAAGGAACACAGATCGGTCTCCTCCCCCTGTGAGTCCCCCTCCCTCTACAGTTAGAATCACTCCCTAGGGAACATATTTAACCCCTTTAGCGCCCCCTAGTGTTAACCCCTTCCCTGACAGTCACATTTACACAGTAATCAGTGCAGTTTTATAGCACTAATCGCTGTATAAATGTAAATGGTCCCAAAAAAGAAAAGGAATATTTATGTGGAGGAGAGTTTCAGCACCATTGCAAATCGTGCCATGTGTTTACCATGGGCTACTAGGCAGAAGTTAGCCACTGTGCTATGATGGTTTGAATCCAAAACACTTCATGTAGAGAAGTTGTCTGTTCTCCCTATGTTAAAAATAACTTGTGGTGGAACATGTTATATGTTTTCCATGGGCAAGGACAATAATCAGCCTTGAGATTTCCCCACCAACACTAATTGCAGCCTCTTGCCAAGCAAAAAGCAACCAAATTTGAGATGGTTCAGCATGATGACAGTAATCAGCCATACCCAGCCTTCAAAACAGATGGCATATGCCAGAAACAGGTTGTTCAATGGTTCTCTGGCCACATGACATCTGCATTGATTAACTTGTTGCACCCCTGGGACTTAGGACTGTTTGATAGCACAGAGATACAGCATCTAGCCATGTGGCAGCACAGTGGCTAACTGGCTAGCATTTCTGCTTAGCAGCACTGGGGTCCATGTTTCGAATCCCAAATATGCTGCTACTTGGCTAGAGGTTTGTATGTTCTTCCACTGTTGTGGATTTAAAGTATTTAGTTGTGCACACATGCAAGGGCTTGAGTAGAAAGTGTAATGGGGGGGGGGGGGGGGAGAAAAGCCAAAAATAAAACATCCCTGCTCCAATGCTGAATTTCAGGGTTTTATTAATTCCTTTTGGACTAGGTAAACCATGAAATATTTTAACTAAATATGAATTCTCTCTAAGCACCATATAAAAAAAATGGCATGGGGTCTTTCCCCAAAATCCATACCAGGCCCTTTGGGTCTGGCATAGATTTTAAGGGAAACTCCACGGCAAAAAATAAATAAATAAAATTGCGTCCGTCCCCCCCCCCCCAGATTCATACCAGGCCCTCTTGGGTCTGGCACAGATTTTATTTGGGATGGACCAAACACTCCCCGGTTTGGTTCGCACTAGAATACTTCGAACAGGCAAAAAGTTCTAGCAACAAATCCTTTATTAAAATATATATATATATATATATATATATATATATATTATAAGTGTCCTGTGATGAAAATCCACCATCAAAAATTAAAACGCTCCGCCTCAATGGGAGGCCTCCCACTGACTGCTCTCTTTTCGTTTTGACAGGGCAGTGACACCCAGTAACCCCACCCCCTTCTGACATCATATGACATCACATGACGTCAAAAGGTGGCGAGGTTGCTTTGTAGACATCAGTGCACAGCACCAAGCCATTGTGCTTAAATGATTAAAGAATGAACATAAATTACTGCTTTGTAGTCACATAAAAAAACGAAATTAACATGTAAAAAAAAAAACATAGAACAGATATGGAACTGTAAATGTTCAATACTTGTACCTTTACAGAATAGCAGACATTACTCTGTAATACTCATTCATAACTGCATTCATTAGCAAAAGAAGAAAACAAACTAGGAATACTAATTGAAATAAACATAAATAGATGCACACGAGGTAGAGCACATCTCACATAAAAATGTTATCATGGCTGCAGTGCAGTTCCTTATAACAAACAGATGGTAGAAATTGGCACTGCAGAAACGCAGGTTCGACATTACGCATGTTCACCGGTAATATCGCTCTTTTTCATTCGCATGTTTGCCTAGTTGAAGTCTTAATTGGTTTAATTGGGCGCTATTAAATGTAGAGCGACCATTACTTTCCAGTTTTCTTAGTAAATCAATCCCACTGTTACTTACCCATTTGGGGAAAACTGACCGTGCCTCCTGATAGCTCCTCTCTGCCCAAGCAAAGTATACTCCTCTAATTGAGTAGGGCTTCTGTGTATAGGGGAGCATTTGATATTGCCCATGTGACGTTGCTAAAGCTTGAACAATAAGTCACCACTAGACAGACATATCCTGATTTTAAGAATTCCTCTACATATGCCTGAAGCCTCGTACACACGGCCGAGGAACTCGACGGGCGAAACACATCGTTTTGCTCGTCGAGTTCCTTGTGAGGCTGTCGAGGAACTCGGTGAGCCAATTTTCTCCATTCCCGTCGAAGAAAAAGAGAACATGCTCTCTTTTTGGCTCGACGAGTTCCTTGACAGTTTCCTCGTCGAAAAATGTACACACGACCGGTTTTCTCTGCAAAAAAAAAAAACAGCAAGTTTCTTGCTGGTTTTTGCCGAGAAACTCGGTCGTGTGTACGAGGCCTCAGTGTTATAGGTGTAGCCAGGTGCATGGCAAAGAGGACACTCTGCTGCAGTTGCTCTGTTTGTTCCTAGGGTGTTATACTGACAGTTACTAAGGCTACTTTCACACTGAGGTGCTTTGCAGGCGCTATAGTGGTAAAAATAGCGCCTGCAAAATTCCCTGAAGGAGCCGCTGCATTCACACAGGCAGGATGCTCAAAAAAGTGCTGCCAGCCGCATCTTTGAGGCACTGTAGGAGCAGTGAATACACCGCTCCTAAAGCGCCCCTGCCCATTGAAAACAATGAGCAGCGCCCTCCAAACCGCCGGCAAAGCGCTGCTGTAGCGGCGCTTTGCTGGTGGTTTTAACCCTTTTTTGCCCGATAGTGGGGGTTAAAAGTGCTCCACTAGCGCTTGAAAAGTGCTGCAAAAACTATGGTAAAGCGCCACTAAAAATACCGGCGCTTTACCGCTAAGGCACGCGGCGCCCCAGTGTGAAAGTAGCCTAACAGTTCTGGCTACAGCAAAAAATCTGGATCTGAACTATCAAATAACCACTTTTGATCACTGTTATTTAATACTCTTCCTCTGTCCTCCACTGCTGAAAAATAAGGAGACACTTCTGTTGTCAGCTCTAAACAACTGGATGTAAAAAAAAATTAAACTATGCTCTAAGTAAATTGATCATGAAGTAAAACCACAATTAGCAATATAGTTAAGTAAAAGGTCAATACTATCACCAGAGTGAACAATAATCCTAAAGGCAGTACTGATAACGAATGCCCAACTCAGTGTTTTTTGCTTTTTAAAGTCTCCATATGCAAACCTCATTCAGTGTCATATGTATTCTTGGAGAGGGGTGTGATGGTGAAATGCTGGACCCGGGGTAGGTATAGGTAAGACTTTGAACCTCACCAGTGAGCCTCATTTACTCACCTTGATACTGCTGAGCTTTGGCCGCTCGGGCATCTGCAGCACGTCTGTCTTCATCAGATTCACTGATTTTCCCTTCATCTTCTTCTGGACAGCTTTGGAAATAAAACATGGTGGGAAAATAAAGACATGCACTTTAAAACAAGTATATATTTAAAAAATAAATCAATGAAGTCTACTGTAATAACATTATATAGGTTTTTGTACAATTAATTGTTCGGTTATCTGCCATTTTAGGATAAAGGAAGCTCAGAAAAGGTGCTTGCTGTGAGGAAGAGTAGTAAGTGGAAATGAATGGAATGTAAATATTAAACTGCACAACAGATGATTCAGTTACTTTTAAATAAGAATTCTATGTCTGTAGTTACATAAAAATCAGTCTACATGGATCTTTCAAATCTGGACTCAGCTTGTCACTGACGTGATTATCCCATCAAAATTCAGATTCATCTTATCCACATATCAATTGCTTATCACTGTTTGGTAGTGTGCTTCTGTAGGATTGCTGAATATGTAATCAGCAGGCTGTAGGGAAATGCATTCCACACTATACAACATGTATCTCATCATATTCAGCTTTGATATGCATTGGAAACTTCCACATATTACCAATCTGTGCGATTTACCAATTTAGCTTTCCTACCTGCATACTCCTTATAGACTAGAGCAATTTTATATTTCTGCTGAGTTTATGTAGCCACAATTTGGTCATAACTTAATGAACTGAAGTAAAAAAAAATAATACTAGCAGATATATTTTTATGGTGGAAGAGACTGTGGGGGTTTATTTACAAAAGGCAAATCCACTTTGCACTACAAGTGCAAACTACAAGTACAAAGTGCACTTGAAAATGCAGTCACTGTAAATCTGAGGGGAAGATCTGAAATGAGGGGAAGCTCTGCTGATTTTATTATCCAATCATGTGCAAGCTAAAATGCTGTTTTTTATTTTCCTTGCATGTCGCCCTCAGATCTACAGCAACTGCACTTCCAGTGCACTTTCAGTGCAATTTCAAGTGCACTTTGCACTTACAGGGCCAGATTCACAAAGAGATACGACGGTGTATCTACAGATACACCATCGTATCTCTGACGTAAACTGGTCCTATCTATGCGCCTGATTCATAGAATCAGATACGCATAGATAGGGCTAGATCTGACAGTGTTACACTGTGTTACACTGTCGGATCTTTTTTTAAATTTAAAAATGGCGCCGGGGGCGTTCCCGCTGATTTACGATAAATAATATGTAAATCAGCGAGATACGCAAATTCACGAACGTACGTGGACCCGTCGCATTGTTTTTACGTCGTTTCCCTAGCGGTTTTCCGTCGTATACTTACCCTTTCTTTTATCAGGCGCAGCCAATGTTAAGTATAGCCGGCATTCCCGTGTCGAATTTGAAATTTCCTACGTCGTTTGCGTACGCCGATTCACGAACACGCGTGTCGCAAGTCCCGCTCACGTCGCAACCACTGACGTCCTGTTGACGTCAGTGGGAGCAATGCACACCGGGAAATTCCCCGGACGACGCATGCGTATTTAAATCGGCGCGGGAACGCGCCTGATTTAAATATGACACTCCCCTAGCCGCGGAATTTGAATTCCGCTGGGGGATTTAGGATCCGCCGTCGCAAGTTTGGAGGTAAGTGGTTTGTGAATTAGCCACTTGCCTCCTAAACTTGCGGGAGCGGATCTTAATTCACGTAGATCGAGCGGATCTATAGATCCGCTGAGCTACGTGAATCTGGCCCACACTTTGCACTTGCCTTTTGTAAATAACCCCCTTTGTGTGATTCCTTTGTCAAAATCTTTCCCCTTGCATGCTAGCAGTTTTTTTTACGCCTTACACTTAGGCACAGCTCAGTGTACAGTATTTGCACATTATGGCAAAAGCTCCAGGAAAGCTGAAATCCCTTTACTTCTGCTTTAGGACAACAATACACACACAATTAAATAAAGGATTGTTTTTTCAATTTCATGGATCCATTTTAACTTGACAGTGCAAAAATTAACAAATCAATTATTAAAAATGAAAAAAAGTTTAACTAGTATTGCTTAAAAATAAAGAAAGAAAATCAGCAGAAAAGTAATAGCTAAAGAAAGAAGAGGAATATTGTGTTAAAGAGAAACTTCAGTCCCCTTCAATTTGGCTTTACATAGACATGTTTTGGAACTTCCATAACGACCACATTTTGTGCAATCTAAAGCCAGGAGCAGATGTGCCACAAGGCTCCGTCAGGGCCAGAAGCCTTGTGGCACATCTGATTCACAGCACTGGGGTGGAGGACTGCAAATGCCATTTCTTTTAGCACATTAATTCTATTGAATTAAGATTTTTTTTTTATGAATATCCAAATGTAAGGGGGAGGGACATGGGCGTCCGCTGAACTTTTTCCAGGGGGGGGCATCATTTTACGGTCACCTATGCTCCGCTTCTTTGACAATGTCATGAAGGGGCGGGGCTTAGTCATTATCCCATAAAGTGCAGACATGTGCCCATGATATGCAGCCTCACTGTGCTGATCAAATGTACAATACAGAGGGTGTACAGTATGTGTATATTGAAGGGGTGGATGGTATTGGTATATAGAGGAAGGAAGGTGGGTATATACAGCTCTATATACAGGACAGATGATGTATATCTGCAGTCAGTGATGATGGAGGAATACAGGGAGGAAGATGGGTGTATATAGCTGTATACAGAACAGGACAGGTGATATGATCTTTCCCAGTGGCGGTTCGTCCATAGAGGGCGCTGGAGCGCCGCCCCCTCTGGCTCTCACCGCCACTGAGTCAAATAACATAGATTCATGCATTGCACGAATATATGTTATTTTCGCCGCTGCCGCTGTTATTCAGATGGTCGGCGCTCAATGTCCGGCCATCTGAATAACGCCAGCTGGTTGGCTGTACGGAAATGTCTATCAAAGCCAACAGCTCTGATAGGCTTTCCCAATACAGCCCTCTGGTCCCGGAAGCTTATTCTCGGAGCGCACAGACTGTACGCCCCTTGAATAAGATGACAGGCGTCTCAGCCAATCAGGTTGGCCGGTTCTGGCTACCAGTAACCTGATTGGCTGAGACGCCTGTCAGTCATCGAGGGCGGGAGAAGAAGACATCGTGGGACGTGGATGCCTAAAACCAGTAAAGGTAAGTGCCGGGCGGGGGAGAAAGCAATTTACAGGGCACAGTGGGGACAATGGGCACAGCGGCGACCATTAAAGGGCACAGTGGCTGCGTTTAATGGCATGGCACAGTGGTGACAATGTATGGCACAGTGGTGACAATGTATGGCACAGTGGCTGCGTTTAATGGCATGGCACAGTGGTGACAATGGATGGCACAGTGGTGACAATGGATGGCACAGTGGCTGTGTTTAATGGCATGGCACAGTGATGACAATGGATGGCACAGTGGTGACAATGGATGGCACAGTGGCTGCGTTTAATGGCATGGCACAGTGGTGTCAATGGATGGCACAGTGACTGCGTTTAATGGCATGGCACAGTGGTGACAATGTATGGCACAATGGCTGCGTTTAATGGCATAGCACAGTGGTGACAATGGATGGCACAGTGGCTGTGTTTAATGGCATGGCACGGCACAGTGGTGACAATGTATGGCACAGTGGTGACAATGGATGGCACAGTGGCTGCGTTTAATGGCATGGCACAGTGGTGACAATGTATGGCACAGTGGCTGTGTTTAATGGCATGGCACAGTGGTGACAATGGATGGCACAGTGACTGCGTTTAATGGCATGGCACAGTGGTGACAATGTATGGCACAGTGGCTGCGTTTAATGGCATGGCACAGTGGTGCAAATTGATGGCACAGTGACTGCATTTGATGGCATGGCACAGTGACTGCATTTAATGGCATGGCACAGTGGTGCGAATTGATGGCACAGTGACTGCATTTGATGGCATGGCACAGTGACTGCGTTTAATGGCATGGCACAGTGGTGCGAATTGATGGCACAGTGGCTGCATTTGATGGCATGGCACAGTGGTGCAAATTGATGGCACAGTGGCTGCGTTTGATGGCATGTAACAGTGGCTGCGTTTGATGGCATGTAACAGTGGCTGCGTTTGGGCACAGTGAGACTGCACATTTTTTTTTTCCTTTGCGCCCCCCCCAAAAATTTTGAGCACCAGCCGCCACTGATCTTTCCTATATCTGGCACCCCCCTTCACTGATCATACCTGTATGCACTCAGCTGCCCCCCTCATCTGTATATATGTCAGCCCCCCCCCTGTACACAAACAGCCTTCTCCCTCCACTTGTACTCACAGCCCCCACTTGTAAGGTCACGGTGGTCTTCCTTCTCCCAAGTCCTGTTTCCACATGTCCCTTTGAAAATACATTACAGGCAGCAAACAAACATGAGGGTGCACATACAGGAAGCAGCCAGAGGTGGCAGTAAAGAGCTCTGTAAGCTCCGTGTGGAGCCGACTCACACAAACACAGAGTCAGCACAGCTACAGATGCAAGCATGGCAGACCCTTGCTGATTCCAGGGGGGGTCACTCGCCCCCCCTTAACCCTATGAGCGGACGCCCATGGGGAGGGAAGAGGCAGGCCAAAATCAACATTCGTTAAGCGTTCTGAAGTTCCACCTTAATTAGGACTGATTAGGGTCAACTGAAGCTTAATTAGGATTTAAACAGGAACACGTTTTATGTAAAAAAAAATCTAGTTGTGAGGTTACTAATGTCATATGCAAAGTCAAGGTCAGCCCTTCGATCTACAGATGAATTCAACCGAGTAAATACAATGCAAAAATCCATTGTTACATTGTATTTCTCAATGACACGCACAGAGACTGTCTGCAAGAGTAATTTTACACAGGAGCGGCTGCAGCCCCTTCAGCCCCTTCTGCCATACAGAGCGAGTCCTCACTGTCATTTTGACAGCTGGTTTGCCAGCACAGCAGGATACAAGGAGTAGAGCACCCTAGAATGTTTTGTTTTGGAGCATATCTCCTACAATGAAAGTAAGAGCCCTTTACATAAAATAATGTGTAATGTTCACTAGTTATTTAACCAAATTAGGAACCAATTTGTAGACAAGAAAATCTTGCAAAAAATGATCTCCAAAAGGAAACTATGATAGTTTGTACTGAAGGTAATGGTGCCAAGCTACACCTCTAGCAATCTCCTTTCATTGCTGCTGCCTGCCGTATGTCCGTGTTCATCCGATCCGATCCGGCAGACAGAAGAAAAATATGATTTCTTCCGTCTGCAAATGCGGATCTTTGCGGAGGTGGACAAATTACGCGTGTCAGCGGATGTTCATCCGCTGACACCCGTAATCACATAGGGACCCATGTATGTCCCGTTTTCATCCGCAAACGGATGGATGAAAATGCGGACATACGGTCCGCTAGTGTGAAAGGGCCCTTAGTGATGGTAAAGTCTTGTTTTTGTTTAAAAAAAAAAAAAATAACAAACATGTTATACTTGCCTCCTCTGTGCAGTTGGTTTTGCACAGAGCAGCCTGGATCCTCCCTCCGCCCCTCTCTCCTGTCGAGTGCCCCCACAGCAAGCAGCTTGCTATGGGGCACTGAGCCGAATCACAGCTCCCTGTGTCAATTGAGACACAGAGCCCCGACCCAGCCCCACCCCCTCTCTCCGATTGACTGAGTTTGATTGATAGCCATGGGCGCCGCTGCTGTGGCTTAGCCATTTAGGAGGAGAGTCCCGGACGGCTAAGACACTCATGGACATCGCTGGAGAGAGATGGTTCTCAGGTACGTAATGATGGGGGGGGGGGATGCTGCTACACACAAAAGGTTTTTTATCTTAATGCATTAAACTCATTTAATTTACAAGAATAGAGGAGATTAACATTGACATTTATGTGTTGACCTCCATGTTAACTACAGATATTCTGTTAACTTGACCCCATTACATTTCATCCACAACACATTAGATGTCTTACATTATTTTCAGGACTATTCTGTTAAGACTAATTCGGAAAAGTAAAAGAAAAAATATATCACTGGGAAAAAATATGTTTACTGTCACGTAGTAGACTATGCAGCTTAAAGTGGAGTTCCACCCATAAATATAACATTACATCAGTAGTTTTAAAAAAAATTCATTAGTCCTTTCCGAAAAACATTTTTTTTTTAGATGCCTTCAAAGTGTTGTTGCTAGGCAGAATAGTTAATCTTTCCACTTCCTGCACCTAGGTGCTTAATGCTTCCTAACCTACACCGCACAGACTCCTGGGAATGTAGTGGGTATAACTTTCCAGGAGTCTGTGCACTCCCCAGTCTCAAAGAATCATGTGACTTGGACAGTACAGGTGCTGAAACCTGATCTGACACTGCTTGTGCAGCACTGGGCATGTGCGAGATCTGCAAGGCTGAAATCCAGGAAGTCATACAGTCTGGCTTCATGATGCCCACACTTAAGATGGCCCCAGTCAATTTCTATTTTATAAAGTGTCTAAATGCTGTAACAACCTAACAAAACGGACCTTAGTTTACAGGCCAACTTTACTAGAATACATTAAGCTTGTGTATTACAGGGGTATTTATATTTAAAAAGTGAAATTGTGGCCGGAACTCCGCTTTAAATGCTAATATTACCTCTGCACAGCTTGCTGTATCTGTCTCATCCATGTGTTTCGTTCCTCTTTGGAATTTGTGTGAATTTCATACATTTCCGGTCCAGCCGATGATGCACTTATCAGAAACATCCCACGCTCTTCATTCGCTACTTCCCTCACAATCAGCTTTTGCAGAGAAATTACTGGAGATTTCTGATCCTTTAAAAAAAAACATAAATAACCTGCACTTAATAGGCATTATAAATAGTAGATTATCCACTTGCTGACGGCCGTACGACTTTGTACGGCCGCAGCGCGGCTCCCAATTTCTAACAGGCCGTCTTTTTACGGCCTCCCCTTTGCACGTTCCCCACGCGCGCTCCCGAGCGCGCAGCGGGGAACTGCTGTGCTGGCCGTGTCCCTTGGACACAGCCAGTCACAGATCGCCGTGAACGGCCAATCGGAGCGGCCGTTTCCTAGGCGATCTGTGCGGCCAATGAGAGATGATCTCATATGTTTACATATGAGATCATCTCTCATTCCCGGCTCTCGCAGACAGCGGTGCTGTCAGGGGAGAGAGGAGACGGATCTGTGTCTCTTGTACATAGAGACACAGATCGGTCACCCCCCCCCAGTCACCCCCCTTCCCCCACAGTTAGAACACTAATTAGGGTACACATTTAACCCCTTCCTCACCCCCTAGTGTTAACCCCTTCCCTGCCAGTCACATTTATACAGTAATTAGTGCATATTTATAGCACTGATTGCAGTATAAATGTGAATGGCACCAAAAATGTGTCAAAAGTGTCCGATGTGTCCGCCATAACGTCGCAGTCCCAATAAAAATCACAGATCGCCGCCATTTCTAGTAAAAAAAAAAATTTATACAGTAATTAGTGCATATTTATAGCACTGATTGCAGTATAAATGTGAATGGCGCCAAAAATGTGTCAAAAGTGTCCGATGTGTCCGCCATAACGTCGCAGTCCCAATAAAAATCGCAGATCGCCGCCATTTCTAGTAAAAAAAAAAAAAAAAAATAATAATTCTGTCCCTTATTTTGTAGGCGCTATAACTTTTGCGCAAACCAGTCGCTTATTGCGATTTTTTTTTTTTTTTTTACTAAAAATATGTAGAATACGTATCGGCCTAGACTGATGATAAAAAAAAAAACGTAAAAAAAAAAATTGAGCTATTTATTATAGCAACAAGTAAAAATATATATTTTTTTTTCAAAATTGTCGCTCTATTTTTGTTTATAGCGCAAAAAATAAAAACCGCAGAAGTGATCAAATACCACCAAAAGAAAGCTCTATTTGTGGGGAAAAAAGGACGTTAATTTTGTTTGGGAGCCACATCGCACGACCGCGCAATTGTCAGTTAAAGCGACGCAGTGCCGAATCGCAAAAAGTCCTCTGGTCAGGAAGGGGTTTAAGTGCCCAGTAAGGAAGTGGTTATATAATAGGTAAATTCTGCGCTCACCCGATCACTTGATGAATATCATGTGATATAGCTGTGATGTACTCAAACCTAATGTGCGTGTTCCAACAATATTGCAGCAATCTTAAAGAATTAATACTTAATCCATCTGATCAGAGGTGAGGTGAACAACCAGACACCCGCCCAAAAACATTGGCTGATTGGGGGCGAGGTGAACAACCAGACACCCGCCCAAAGGCTATACCGTGTGAGTGATCCCTGCACAGAGGTGTTTGTGTACTAGACTGGCTGTCGGTGTTGACATCTGAAGCTGTCTTTCTTTTGGTACAAGGCGAGTTTGACTCCCGTGATAGGTGTCCACAATTCCTGGTAAGGGGCCATCCGGCTATCTATATTACTCTCTCTCCTGAACGGGGTGCAATATTGGAAGTGTTCAAGCTGACCCATGGTCAAATGCATGATATCTGATAAGTGTGAATCATTTAATATTAGCAGGTTGACAAGTAAATAGCACTGCACTCTGGAGACTGCTGTACCCTTGATAACTGTTAGATTTACAATAGCCTCTTTGTATGTTTTTTATCCTTTGAATGATTTTTGTGTTTTTTAAACACTGTTTTTGTGGGACTATATATATATATATATATATATATATATATATATATATATATATATATATATATATATATATATATATATATATATATATATATATATATATATATATATATATATATTTTTTTTTTTTTGTTTTTTTTCATAAGAGAACATTTCACCTTTTTTTTTTTTTCTCTTTTCACAAATTTGTTAAATTTGGAGAAAATATAAGGAATCATGTTTTTCACTGTTATCCATAGTCAGTGTTTTTTCATCACCTGATTATCTATTCATTTACAGTTTTTGCTTATCTTTTTTTTGTTTTATATTATAAATAGTAGACAGAAGTAACAGTTATCAGGAATGTCTGACATTTACACTTGAGGATAGATAGACTCAGTACTGTTAAGCCTGGTACCCACGGGCCAAATATCGGCCAGTTTAACAGAAACCAGCCAACATTCGGCTCCTGTGTACACCACCCTGTCCAACAGAAGTCGGCTTCAGTCAAACCGGCATGCTGGAAAACCAGCATCCAATTAGCATCCAAAACCTGACAGGCTGGTTGTACTGAAGTTGATCAGACGATCGACTTCAGTACAACCAGCCTGCCCATAGCTTTATGGAAATTTGGCAGGTTCCTGAATTTCAATCCATCTATGGCCAGCTTAAGTTAAGACTTAAGCCTAGTACACACCGTCAGTTTGTTTTTCCATTCAATCCAGGTCGGAGCCGCTGTACTAACTAACCAATGTTAGCACAGCAATCTCCCCCGCAGAGCTATTGTGTTCTGACAGGGGGGCGGCCCCCCTGATGGAACGCTCTGGTCAGTGCTCTCAGCCATTGGCTGAGAGCGGTGATCTGGAGACGGTCACTGCTGGTTTTCCAGCATGCGTAGCTGGCTTCTGTCGGACCGGCTGCCATACACACGGGCCAAATGTCGGCCAGATTTTAGTGACCAGTCCGATGTCACCCAGCACTTGGTCCATGTGTACTAGGCTCAAGATGGGGGGGGTGCTTGATTCCACCATGAATACAGGCAGTGCTGACCAGGGAATCCCTCCTGAATTTTTTTTTTAAACAGACTTGCAGGTTTACCTTCAAATAAATATGTCAGACAGCAGTTAGCACCTATGCAGCACAAGTGCTGGAAATACAATCATGGGATTAGCAAATAAGCCACCTAGACAGTCTGAGATTTCACTAAAAGATTGCGAAGAGAACTCCATTCTTGCAATCACATGTTCTGCAGCATTTGCATTTATACAGTATACCCTTAGTAATTTTCTGCATTTCTGCATGAATGGCTCCTATAATATAGTTGGAGCTTCAACTGAATCACAAAGCTAGACAAACATAATCTGCATAAAACAACATCGAAAAACAAAATTCTTTCACGTATTTACTGAAACATTTTCCTGGCCAGAGGTCATTGATGTCTAGGCCAAATTTACCAGTGTTAGCATGTGTTGATAAACTTTAATGATAAATGTTATGACCGATTTGAACACCTAAATTTATTACAGGAATTTATATAGCCGACAAACCATTTTTATATACATTTTTAGTGATATCTACAACTTTTATTTGGTACACGGATTTATTAAAAATACCCTGCTCTGCTTTTATTATAGGGCTGACAAATGTGCACACATTTTTTACTTTTATTTTTTTTTTAAACTAGGTTATTTTTAACAATACAACTGTATCTGACAGTTACAGTATTAGATAGAGCCCACCACAGCAGCTTGAAGGTAGCAGTGTTCATCTGCAGGCTGAAGGATTTCATTTCTATTGAAAAAGCCTACAGCGGAGTTAGAGCTATGTCAGAGCCGACATAGTGATCGCTTAACATTGGAAAGCACTCTGATCATCAATGAGGACCCCAGCTCTCACTGATAGTTGGGACTGAGGAACAGCAGCCATGCGGAGTGTCGGCTCTTGGCTTTAAAGGAGAGGACATTCATAAGCACATCCCAATCAGCTTAATAAATTGTGGGCAGGAAGGTATTAAACGTTTATCATTTCAACTGGAAAGATTATGTGGACCTCTGCATTTAGTAACTGGTATCCAGGGCTTTTTTTCAGGGGGAACTTGGGGGAACTCGATTCCACCACCTTTGGCTTAGACCCTTTGGTGCCTGCTCACCACAATCACTTGTAAACACAGAAGTCTGGTTTCTGTGTTTACAAATGACAGCTTTGTAACCCCCTGAACTCTGCACTCTGTATGTAATGCAATTCTGGTATTTAATGCCTCTTTAAGACCCTTCTACTGTTTCTGAAATCTGAACGGGTCGTGGTTGAGTTCCTGCACCTATTTTCTGAGAAAAAAAGCTCTGCTGGTATCATTAACTTTAACAGCTGTAGCTTCCACCAAAAAAGTCCTTTAGCTGCTGATCCAAGCTGCTTGAAAGAATTTTACATTGTTTTATACACAAGGGTACCAATAAACTGATATTTCTCAGATCCTTTGCATGGAAAGCATTCTTCAGATGCATGCCACAAAACCTCAGATGGGTGGAAGCCTGGATTTGGCTTTGAAATGCAAACTGTCTTTTGTTTAATTGATTAGATTCAAAACAGCTAAATAGAAAAATATAAGCTGCTCAAGAGGCAAACTAACCCAAGAAATCAAATTGAATCAAATAGAATAAAAGTGTATTTAAAATGATTTTTTTTATTTGCTTTGAATTTAGTTGAAAAGGGTTAGAACCTCTGCTATTTTTTTTTTTATATTTGTCTCCACTGAGAAGATTCATGTGATTTGTATTGGTGGCCTTTGTTACCAAGATAATGATGGTAAACCTAACGTTTATAGGGCTGTCAGTGAAACACAGGGTAAGGTTAAATCTTCCAATAGGGACACCTAATTCCAGCGACAACTAACTGTCTAAGAGGGTGTTCCATTTTATTTTCTGTTGTGGCTCCAGGACAGGAAGCTAGTGGAAATCTTGTTTAGGCCTTTTGGGCATAAAAATTTAAGACATGTTCTATTTTTTTTTTAACACCGATGGAAAAAAGACCGATGGGGGCCCACACACGATCGGTTTGTCCAATGAAAGAACAGGGTATATGCCACATCTGGAGCCAGATGTATCTACTGTAGAATTAAAAGGGTCACTAAACCCATATCATAAAAAGCTATCAATAAATGGTGTATTACATGCTGTTCACACGCACTCAGTCACTAAGAGATTCGTTTTCTGTATTCTGCAAAAAACTGGTTGATCCTGCTGTTCTCTATCCCCGCCTTCTGTCAATGTCTCCAATTCAGCTAGGGATTTTGCAGCTGTGGTGGCAACTCTGCACATTCAGTTTTCAGTGAGTTTCTATGCTGAGCATTTCCTCCCTATCACATCTGAGCAGCCCGTGTAATTATAGAGTCACACATGTATGTGTCTACACAGTGGTAAATGACAGCCCAATCCCTCCTCCTCCATGCACACTAACCAGCTAAACACATTGGGGTGGGATAATGGAGGCTTTACCTCCCTCTTATTCTAAGGCACAGGCTGTATGGGGCGTGACACAGCCTGTGATGGGCAGAAACCCACCCACACCATGTTTTTTGCACAAAATAATAAAGCTTTGATTTCAAATATATATTTGTATGAAAATTTAAAACAGTTTATTGATAATGTTTATTTTTACTCCATATACCAAAGGCTGTTTTAAAAAAAAAAAAATGAACAGGTGACCAGCATCAGAGGACTAGAAGCTCCTCCTACTTATGTTTCCCTGCAGACAGGCTGGGAGAGAGCTGGGTCATGTGACTGTATATTGATTAGGAAAAGGGTGGAGGAGATTTAGTTTTTTTGTTTTTTTTTAAATAACTACAGTGCCATCATCCATATACAGAAAGAGAAGGGACAATGTAAATTAAACGGTGTGTTGTTAGTATCACTTTAAAGCGGGGGTTCACCCTATAAACCTAAAAAAAAAAAAAAATGTTTTGTTCTACCATAAAATCAGGCATTGTAGCGCGAGCTACAGTATGCCTGTCCCGATTTTTTTTTTCCCCGTACTCACCGTTTACTCCTACATCGAAGATACCGACTCCCCTCGGTGAATGGGCGTGCCTATGGAGACGGAGGATGATTGACGGCCGGCTCTGGCGCGTCACGCTTCTCCGGAAATAGCCGAAATAGGCTTGGCTCTTCACGGCGCCTGCGCATAGCCTGTGCGCAGGCGCCGTGAAGAGCCGAGACCTACTCCGGCTGTCTTCGGGGAGAGTGACGTGCCAGGGCCGGCCGTCAATCATCCTCCCTCTCCATAGGCACGCCCATTCCCCGCGGGAGCCGAAATCTTCTATGTACGATTACAAGGTGAGTCCGGGGTTAAAAAAATCGGGACAGGCATACTGTAGCTCGCGCTACAATGCCTGTCTCGATGGTAAAATCATGTGAGTGAGGGTGAACTACCGCTTTAAGGTGACAGGCAAGATTTAGGACAGTTTTCTAGTAGGCAGTAAATTCAGTAAAATTAAACTTATTTACAGAAAAGAAAGACTGTCAACACAGTGCTAAACAAACCATACTGGGCTGCTACTTAAAACGGTTTATGAAAAGTATTCATTGCATTTTCCCTTTGCAAAGAAATTCTAAAACCTGATTAAACAGGAGACAAAATTCTTAGAGTCAGCAAGTCTGGAAACAGAAGAGTGCTTGCAGTTGCCAATAAACCTCTTGACTTATTGGCTCTAACTTTTTTCATCACTAGTTTATTAAATCACTCCCCCCCCCCCCCCCCCCCCCCCAAGATATTTGAACTATAAACTTACCACAGCAGCAAATATATACTTTTGGTCTTTTTCTTGAAGAAACAGCAACACGTCAGTTAAAAGTAGAGCTTGGATATCTAAAATATAAAAAAAAAAAAAATAGGTTTAAGTTTTGAAACTTTTGTTCTGAATAAATATTTGTTGAGACTCTGAATGAAGACGTGTGAAGCCAAGCATTGACTTGTAATTTTTCTGTTCCAGAATGAAACTCTCCAGAAAAAACAGCACAGCCGTGTACAATGCAGGTTAAGATCTCACAGCCAACATGGTGTCTGCGGTACATAATCCAGCGTAACCAGTTTCTTTCAGGCCTGCATTGGCTATAAACGTTTCAGTCCAGAGCACAAAGACTGAAAGACATTAAGCGCCCAACAATATGCCATTATGTGGATTTTCGGCACGTAAACGGGAGTTTGGTAGTTTCGTTTGCCAAATGTTTTATGATACCCCCTACTAGCCCTCCCACATTTTGGAATGAACAGAAACAGCCCTATTCTCTCAATGTATACACGCTTGGCTGAACTTTACATAAAACCACACAAGTAGTAACATGGAGACTACTGTGTCTATTGGTTTTATTTCATCATTGAAAAAATAAAAAGGCAAGGACTCTCTCGTGAGAGGTTGACTATGTACCAAAACTGGCAATTATTTTACAAGCCGACATTAACAATTCTTGAAAAAAAAATATTTGTGCTTTTGACTTGGAGGAATATAACTGGCAGTAGAATGAACCACTATGTGTTGTAGGAATTGAACTACTTGCTGCCAGAACCCTTGGATAACTGGGCAAGGCCATTTTAGGTGAAAGGAGGACCCAGTGTGTTATTGCACTTTGGACAACATACTAATGTTTTCAAGGTTAGGTATGCTTTATGTAAAATACGGAGTTGGGTTTATATGAAAATACGAGTGAGATACGTTTCTGCAATTCCAGTCCCTTATCCTACTTGGTCATATCAAAAGGTCCACTTCTTTCTCCCAACTGGGCATTTTACAATAAAAAGGCTTAGCAGTGTCCTTTAGAAGAAAGAAATAAGCCTTTTTAGATAGGAAGGAAGCCTAGCATATATTTAGGAGGAGGTTTTGGTGAAGGGAGTCTTGTGTGTTCGGGAATTGTGCCTTAGCATGATGTAGCTGAGGAAACTGAAAGAACATTAGGAAGCTTAAAGGGGTTGTAAAGGATTTTTTTTCCCTAAATAGCATCCTTTACCTTAGTGCAGTCCTCCTTCACTTACCTCATCCTTCAATTTTGCTTTTAAATGTCCTTATTTCTTCTGAGAAATGCTCACTTCCTGTTCTTCTGTCTGTAACTCACCACCGTAATGTGAGGCTTTCTCCCTGGTGTGGAGAAAGCCTCTTGAGGGGGCGAGCAGGAGTGTCAGGATGCCCACTAACACACAGCTCCTTTCTCTATCTGCAAAGTAGAGAGTGTCCTGACTTGCCTGCTCGCCCCCTCCTCCCTCAAGAGGCTTTCTCCACACCAGGAAGAAAGCCTTGCATTACGGTGGTGTGTTACGGACAGAAGAACAGGAAATTAGCGTTTCTCATAAGAAATAAGGACATTTAAAAGCAAAATTGAAGGATGAGCTATTTAGGGGGAAAAAAAAATCCTTTACAACCCCTTTAAATTCCTTTATACAAGTGGAGGATACTTTGAGAGTACTACATTTTATCATTTGGGTTTGCAGAAAAGCACAATAGCTGGATTTAATTCCCATGCGTTTGGACCAAAATGACATCTGTTTGTAGACTAACTTGTGTCCTAAAAATGTAGGCTAAAGCCAGAATAGGAGACTATGTATTGGTGCAGGCCTTGTATTCATGCATTGTTATATATCCAAAGATAGGTTAATTGGCTCCTGTCTAAATTGGCCCTAGTATGGGAATGTATAAATGTGAGTTAGGGACCTTATATTAAAAGCTCCTTGAGGGCAGAGGCTGATGTGAATGCACTAAATATATGTAAAGTGCTGCATAAATTGGTGCCGTTATAGAAGTACCTGTAATATAAATATTAAGCGTGGGGGGGACATCAGCACAGACCGAGGATATGGTAGAGTTACACAATCTAAACTAATTTAACTGTAGGTATATTAGTGAATGCTAGAGTTTTTATAATACTTTTGTAAGGATAATTATTTTAATTAGTTGATGCAGCTTGTAACATTAAGTGGTAAATTAAATCAGACTTTAAAGTGAAACTAAATTCATACTGATATTACAGAGAACATCCAATTGGTGATTATATTCGTAATCTGAAAACAATGTTTTTGATGTAAAATTGCTCCCCAGGAAATACGCGGTGTACTTCTTGGTATGCGAGGGTGCCCAGGAACTCCCATACTTACAACCTCACAGCTGTATATCTGTAGTGTCAGTTCTAAGGCACTGCTACCTCTGACAGTCTCAGTAGATTAGGAATGAGATTTGGTTATGTTACTACTCTACTGCTCACTGTTCTTCTTGCTGAGGAAGCAAAGCCCTGCCTCTATCAAGTTGGCTGCCTCCACAGAGAGACACAGTGCGGAATAAGCCATGGTAAACCGGTAATAGGGAAAATATGGGGGATGGAGAATGGGGAACAGTCACCACCAGTTACTACTAGTCCTTTGCCTTCTGCCTACCATTTTAAGGGTACATATTCCATTGTTCAGTTTCTCTTTAATAATTTGTGTTAGGTTTATATTAAGGAGTAGAACATCTTCTCAAAGTATTTTGAGATTACAATGCCAAGCTATGTGAAGGACTTGATCCAGATCGGGGTACAGCAAGTTCCTTGGGAGTGGGAACTGATCCAAGGAAAGGATATATGACCTGGTCTGTTGACTTTTAAAGCATGGCATAACCTAGATCCCACAGAACTGACTACAAGCAACAATGACTCTCACCTCATCACACAGAAGAAACATGACTATTCCATTATTCCAAAGGAAATCATATGATACACTGGCCCTCTCACACTCAGGCCTCGTACACACGACCGTTTTCCTCGACAGAATCCATCCATCCGGGCACACGCATTACTATCATGCATCCACATGCTCACTACATGTGAGGATGCATTTAAACCTTCTCTTTTTCAGAATCCATCAATAAACTTGGTGGCAGAGCTTTTTTGCCGAGGAAAATGGTCGTGTGTATGTTTTTCATCGAGAAAACTGTCGTGGAACTCGATGAGAAAAAAAGAGAACAAGATCTCCTTTTCCTCGACGGGAGTCTCAATTTCCTCGTCGTGTTCCTCGTCGGGCTGGTTTTCGACGAAAAACACATTTGTGTGTATGCTTAGAAACCCACACATGCTCAGAAGAGTGGCGCCAGTGGAATCAAACTTCCCCTTTATAGTGCCGTCGTACGTGTTTTACGTCACCGCGTTTGAGAACGACGAGATTTGGTCTTGACAGTGTGTACGCAAAGAAAGCTTATCAAGATTCTCGACAAGCCTAACAAGGAACTCGTCGAGGAAAACTATGTTTCATTTACGACGACTTCCTCGGTCGTGTGTACGAGGCCTCAGGATTGTAAAATGTATTTCCATAACAAGCCAAAGATATGTATGCTTGCTAAAGCCTACCTGGATACAGTCGTCACAGATGCCATTTCCTTCTGCAAGGTTATCAATGCAGTAAATTGACTAACCAAAAATAGCTATATACAGGCGGTCCCCGGGTTACAAACAAGATACTTTCTGTAGATTTGTTCTTAAGTTGAATCTCTTTGCAATTTGGAACAGGTACATTTTTTAAGTGTAGCTCCAGCCCAAAAAAAACTATTTTTAAGCTTTTTGGATAGCATAGGGAAGGGTTATCACCCCTGTAAGGTTTGTTTTGCTGTCTGTGCCCCTGTGCAGAAGATTTCACCTCACTTCCTGTCCCTGTGTCTATTGGATTTTGAAAATTTTGGGTTGTTGTGGAAACATGCATTGGTGATAAAGCATCAGTGGAGACACCTTTTTTCCCATAATAACTCTTAGGCCCCGTACACACGACCAGTTTCCTCGGCAGAATTCAGCTTCCGACCGAGTTTCTGGCTGAATTCTGCCGAGGAAACTGGTCGTGTGTACACTTTCGGCCGAGGAAGCCGACGAGGAGCTCGACGAGGAAATAGAGAACATGTTCTCTATTTCCTCGTTGTTCTATGGGAGCTCTCGTCCCGCCGAGCTCCTCGGCGGCTTCAGTGCTGAACTGGCCGAGGAACTCGATGTGTTTGGCACGTCGAGTTCCTCGGCCGTGTGTACGAGGCCTTACAGGAGTGAATTTCCCTTCCTAGGGGTAGATTTCCTCTCACTTCCTGTTGTCTCCCCTGTTTGTATGTAGGAGCCGTTTGTAAGTCCGATGTTTGTAACTAGGGGACCGACTGTAAACAAATTCTTATTAATACTGTGAGTACCTTTAAACCTCCCTGTGGCAGTTTTCCACAGGAGGACACCTTCATACAGAAGCACCCGCTCTTTATTCTTTAGGTCTTGCTTTGTAAAGACATGTCCATTCTTCATCTTGGTGAAGGTCTTGTTCTCAATCTTGTTCACAAACTCTTCAAGTCTTTGTTTTCTCTCAAATTCACTGACTTTTAGGTCTACTGAAGCAATCATGTCCTTGATTAAGCACAGGGACCGGCAAAGATCTTTGTGCTCGTCATTTCCCTCTAACAATAGGAAATGAGAAGTGTTAAGAGGAAACAAGAGGGCATTTATATATTTATAATATATACATTTATGCAGTAGGAGCTTACAATCTAAGAATGGCCATACATTATACAATTTCCATGCACAGATTTCCAGATTTCACCAAAACCATATAATATGAGGTCAATTTGTATGCAGTCACACAGGCCCTTGTACTACATATTTGAAGGTAAATCTAAAGGAAATTGAATAAGAGAATTGTATAATATATCTCCAGCTTTAGGTCCCTATCTCACATGCATACAAACACATACTAGGGCCAATTTAGACAACAGCCAATTTATATACCAGCATTCCTTTGGAATAGAGGGATTTACAGACCTGAGATAAAATGTTTTTTTTTTTTTAGTGCAGCGCTAGGCTGCGTTGGAATGTGAATGGGACACATAGCTAACAATTGTTTCCGGTGTGTCCCTGTAGTGACAGACGTTTTGCCATGCGGTAAAACGTCTGTCATCATACATAGTGTGAATTGGCCCCAAAGATTTAGAGGTTCACAGAAAGTATCTGTATTTCAGACCATGCAATCAGTGCGGCAGCATTTACTTGCAAAATAAGTTGACTACATAGTCTACTGTTGTCTATAAAAGTCTATTGACACGATGGGGTTGATTTACCAAAGCCAAATAAACTAGACATGTGCAATTAGTTTAGTTTCTAATTAGTTTTTAACGAAAATTCGTTAATTCCGAATTTTTCGTATTACATTTTTATTATTTCCGAAAATTTAGAATTTCCGAAAATTTTGAATTTCTGAATTTCCGAATTTTCGGATTTCCGAAGAATTTAAGAAATTCGACAATTAAAAAATTCGAAATTTCGAAATTGTAACATTCAAAAATCTAAAGTTCGAAAATCTAAAATTCAAAAATTGGGAAATTTCCGAATTTTTAGAATTTCCGAATTCCCGAAAATTCGTTTTTTTTTTTCCATTTTCGTTTCATTCGTTTTTTTTTTCGGAAATTTCTTTTTTTCCGTTTTATTTGTTTTTTGATTTTTCAGGAATCCGAAAATTCTGAATTCTGAATCTCTGAATTTCCCGAATTTACGAAAAAATAATTTTTTTGGAATTTCCTGAATTTACGAAAAAAAAAAGCAAAAAAAACGAATAAAACGGAAAAAAAATCAGATTTTCCCGAATTTACGAAAAAAAAAAACGAATGAAACAAACGAAAAAAAAAGAATTTTTTGAATTTCCAGAATTTCCGAAAAAATGTAAAAACGAAAATAACAAAAGAAAAAAACAGATTTTTTGGCAGTGCACATGTCTAAAATAGACTGTTCCACTTTGCAAGGGAAGTTGCATTTTTCAAGAGATTTTTGCCCCATAGCTTACTAAATTTGGGGAAGCTCTGCTGACTTCCATCATCTAATTATGTACAAGCATCATTTTTTATTCTCTTTGCACCTGTTCAGGTATCCTTTGCAAAATGAAACTTCACTTCATTTACTATGCTCTGGGAAAAATTATCTTACAAAGTGAACATCTATTTCTGATCTGATCTATAAATTTGAAATAATATTAGGGAGTAGTAAAGAACAAGAAGTATGCTGTACTATTAAAGCATGTATATATATATATATATATATATATATATATATATATATATATATATATATATTGCAGCTTATCAATCATTAGATGTGGTGGCTGCATTCATTTTCTTTTTCTTATGGTTTTCACCCGGTGACCTGGACTGTGGTGATCTAAGAATTGGTAAGCTGCAATATAGTAAATGTTTTCTTTTTTAATACTGCTGTAATTAGGAACTACAGCTTGTGTATTTATTGTGGAAATACAACCTGCTCCCATATGCAAGTACATAGAGACCAAGGGCCAGATTCAGGTACATTTACGGCGGCGTAACGTATCGCATTTACCTTACACCACCGCAAGTTTTACGGGCAAGTGCTTGATTCACAAAGCAGCTTTAACTATACGACGGGAAAAGCCGACTTGCGACGACGTAAGAGAATGCGAGGGCCGGAAAAAGCAAATTAGCATACCCGACGCGGAAAACGACGCAAACTCCACCCAGCGGGCGCCAAAGTATTACACCTACTTTCCGAAGGCATACGAAGCCGTACGCCTGTCGGATCGAAGCCAAAAGCCGTCGTATCTTGGTTTGAGGATTCAAACTAAAGATACGACGTGGGAAATTTGAAAGTACACCGGTGTATCAGTAGATAAACCCGGCATACTTCTTCTGTGAATCTGGCCCATTGTTTGTAAAATATTACCACTCAAGAGGGTTAAAAAACACTCAAGTTGCTGACAGTTACCAGCCTAGAGATTTTACACTGACCTGGAGTATAACGCAATATCCTCTCCACAAGAACTGGATATTTGGTGATACGCTGTGTTACTAGAAGAATACATTCAGGGATACCTCGGCGACGAGCTTGCAGATTGCTGTTTGTCACCTTTAAAAAACAAAATTTATTATACAGGAATCAAACTAGATTAAACTACAAACTATCAAACCTTTAGACCAAACTACAAGCCACAGCTTCATTTTATCAAGGACATTGTCACTGTCTGTTCACATAAAAGACCACAGGGTGGCAGTGCAGTAGCAGAATTGGCTTACAATTCCATTGTCACATAGAAAATGATTAGATGACATAAATGGGACACGTCATGTGCACCTTTTTTGGTTTTGTATTTGCGATTAAACAAAATACTCCTTGTGATATTAGAAGAGTATTTTCTAATAAATAAGTATTTTGTAATAAACAAAGTAGACAAAAATCATATTATTAAAAAATCCTAATTAGAATAATGCCTTTTCAGTGTTTTGCACTGCACTGAAGCCATCAGTTTGGCATGACAGCTAGGCAAATAGCATTTTCAGAAGAGGATGATAGCAACGGCAATAAACAATTTTCCTCCCTAAACGTTTCCTTTAATTTTACTCTTCCTAAACAATTTCCCACTTTTATCTATGAAGTGCATATGCCTCCTGCTTTTGAGGGGCAGGGGGTTTCCCCGCGTGTAATCTCGATAATTAGATGTTTGGAAATGAGTTGCTAAACAGCTCTGAGACTACTTTGCAAATTGCTTGGCTTTTCCTTGTATGTTGCACCTCAGCCTTGGAAAACCCATCGGCTTTCCAAGACTGGGCTGCAATGCAACAGAAAAAGTACTCAGGACTAAGCATTGTAGGCCAAGTCTAGATACTCTCCAGATGCTCAACAACTTATACACACAACTGCTAAAAGAGAGCTGGATTTACACAATGTATATTAGTGTTCATGCAGGCTGAGTGCACACAGAATTATTGTTTATTCACTCGCACTGCATTCAAGGAATTAAATATTGGCTCAGGCAATGGTAGAATTTGTGTAATTTATTATCCTTATAAGTAACAATTACATCATTAATCTTCATTAACTGAATGAACAAACATTTTCTGTCCTGATGCATGTGTTCATTTCCTAAACTGCAATACACAAACTTGGAATGTGATTGGCTGCTGTAGGCAACACCTTCACTTTTCATTCCGAATGTCATTTCACAAATTAATATACCGTATACACTCGAATAAAAGCCACGTTTTTCAGCCCTTTCTTTAGGGCTGAAAATACCCCCCTCAGCTTATACTTGATTCCGTGTACCTGAAGGGCTGCGAGCGTCCATTGTTTAAAAGTCGCGGCGTCCCCCTGGACCCTTCCGTGATAGGCATTTCCCAGCAGACACTGTGTTCAGTGTTCCGCCTATCACGGATGTCCTCTCATCCTTGGACTCGGTTTCCCCACAGACACTGTGTTCAGTGTTCCGCCTATCACAGATGTCCTCTCATCCTCGGACTTGGTTTCCCCGCAGACTATGGGCCAGATCCACAAAGAAGTTACGCCAGCGTATCTATTGATACGCCGCGTAACTTCTAGGATGTCCCTTCGTATCTTTGTTTTGTATCCACGAAACAAGATACGACTGAATGGGGGCTAGATCCAACTGACGTATGTCTTAGTACGCCGTCGGATCTTAGGTGCATATTTACGCTGGCCGCTAGGTGGCGCTTCCGTTGATTTCCGCATAGAGTATGCAAATTAGCTAGATACGCCGATTCTCAGAACGTACGTCCGACCGGCGAATTTTTTTACGTTGTTTACTTAAGGCTTTTTTCCGCGTAACGTTACCCCTGGGTCTATGAGGCGTACGCAATGTTAAGTATGGACGTCAGGCCAGCGGCGAATTTTCCGTTGTGTACGTCGTTTGCGTAAAACGTTCGCGAATAGGGCTTTGTGTAAATTACGTTCACGTCGAAAGCATTGACTATTTGCGACGTGATTTCGAGCATGCGCACTGGGATACCCCCACGGACAGTGCATGCACCGTTCAAAAAAAACGTCATTAACGTGGGGTCAAGTTGAATTAACATAAAACACGCCCACATCTTTGTCATTTGAATTCCGCGCCCTTACGCCCTTTGTGAATACAGCACTTGCCTCTCAAAGTAGCGGCGGCGTAGCGTAACTACAATACGTTACGCCTGCTTAAAATTACGCCGATCTACGTGGATCTGGCCCACTGTGTTCAGTGTTGCACCAATAACAGACGTCTTTCCATCCTCGGACGAGAGAACGTCCGTGATAGGCGGAACACAGTGTCTGCTGGAAAACCGAGTCCGAGGATGAGAAGACGTCCATGATAGGCTGCTGGGAAACGCCTATCACGGAACGGGACCAGGAGGAGACCGCGACTTTTAAACAATGAATGGACTTCTGCCTCTAAAAATTTCAGGTACACTGACTCGGGCACAGGGAGGCGGCAATGGGCACAGTGAGGTGGCGATGGGCACAGTGAGGTGGCGATGGGCACAGGGAGGCGGGCAAATGTGCACTGTTGACCCTATTTTCCGGTTACAGTGGCTGCTGCATTCTCACCCTAGGCTTATACTCGAGTCAATAAGTTTTCCCGTTTTTTTTTGAGTAAAATTAGGTACCTAGGCTTATACTCGAGTATATACAGTATCTGTGCTTTTACTGTGCCTGGACATGTGACAAATACTGTTAGCAGTTCTAAAGTCACGGATTTCATTGGGGCCCAGAGAGAGGAACCATCTGCTAGTGTCCTCCAAATATTAATCTATCACTCTTTTAATAAACAGACACTCACCTGTCCCAGGATCCGGCGCTGTGCTCACTCAAGCCAGTTTTTCCACCGGTCTTTGGTCCCTGGCACTGGCATCGTAACTATGGACACCCGGCTGTGATAGCTCGCAGCTTCACAGCCAGCTGCCCACTGCGCATGCGCAAGCCACACTGAATAGTCCCCGCAGTATTCTGGGACCTGTGACCTGTAAAGAGCCATTGCTCTTTAACCATGTGATTGGCTGTGTCCAATCACAGCCGGTCACATGTAAATTCTGGAAGTGCCGTAAGCTCATTGCATCGCACTGAGTGTTTGGTGATGAGAAAAGATCAGTGGCATCTCCTCGCAGGGAAGAACAGGGCATGTAATCAGGGGACTGATCATCAGTCCCCTGATTACAGTAAAGCCCCAGAAGTGCCACCATTCAATGACCATGGGGGCCACCAATCAGTGCCTATGAGTGCCTATCAGGGACACAAATCAGTGCCCATTACTGGTGCCAGTCAGTGCTGCCCATCAGGTGCCACCCATCAATGCTGCATATCAGTGCCACCTATCAGTGCCCATCAGTGCAGCCTCCTCGGTGCCCATCAGTGCAGCCTCCTCAGTTCCCATCAGTGCAGCCTCCTCAGTGCAGTCTCCTCAGTGCCCATCAGTGAAGGAGAAAAATTACTTATTTACAAAAAAGATAAACTTTGTAAAAAGTAAAAAACCCAGCAGTGATTAAATACCACCAAAAGAAAGCTCTGTTTGTCTGAAGAAAATAATAAAAAATGTCATATGGGTACAGTGTTGCATGACCGGGCAATTGCCATTCAAAGTGTGACAGCGCTGAAAGTTGAAAAATGGCCTCGGCAGGAAGGGGGTGAATGTGCCCTGTATTGAAGTGGTTAAGAGCACTAAGGGGTAGATTTACTAAACCTGGTGCCCTCAGAATTTGGTACAGCTCTGCATGGTAGCCAATCTGCTTCTAACTTCAGCTTGTTCAATTAAGCTTTAACAATAAAACCTGGAAGCCAGATTTTGCACGCTTCAGTTTTAGTAAATAACCCCCTAATGCTGCGTACACACAATTCGGAAATTCCGACAAGAAAACCCAGATGTGAGCTTTTGCTCAGAAATTTCGACCGTGTGTAGGTTCCAATGGAATTTTTCTGTCGGAAATTTCTGCCAAGAAAAATTTGAGAGCTGGTGCTCTAATTCTCCGACATGAAAAGTTCTTGTCGGAAATTCCAATCGTCTGTATGCAATTCCGACGAAGAAAAATCCTACTCATGCTCGGAATCAAATCGACGCATGCTAGGAAGCATTGACCTTCATTTTTCTTGGCTCGTCATAGTGTTGTACGTCACTGCGTTCTTGACGGTCGGAATTTGGTGTGTGTCACAAGTTTGAGCCAAAATTCAGTCGGAAAAAAATCCACGGTTTTCTTGTCGGAATTTCCGATTGCGTGTACGCGGCATAAGTGTAATTTCTGTCTACTGGTTCATTCCTCCACTATCTGCATTAAATACTGCAGATACTGCAGTCTCAGCTCTGTTCTTGTATGCGGTGTAAAGTAGGGGGGGTGTCCTTTTGTTAATGCTAGTGACAAGGTGCATCACATATTTTGCCTTTAGTACCGCTCTACGGCAAAGGCTGTTAATACTTCTGTACATGGGATTTTTTTCATTTTTTCTTTTTAATAAATTTGAAAAGATTTCAAACAAACTTCTTTCACGTTGTCATTATGGGGTATTGTTTGTAGAATTTTGAGGAAAATAATTAATTGAATCCATTTTGGAATAAGACTGTAACAAAATGTGGAAAAGTGAAGCGCTGTGAATACTTTCCGTATGTACTGTATAACGTTTGTTATTTTAATAGAAAAAAAAAAAAACAAGACTTTTCTAACACTCTAATTGCATTGCAAACACATTGCACATTTTGATACAATTCGGAATCATGGGCAGAATCGTGACGATTACACCCGCAATTCAGGTGTGAACGGAGCCTTAGGTCTCTATTCTGTTCATCTACGAATGCCTAGAGCACAGAAGACCTGAATTTTAGGCATTCGTAGATATTATAGTATATGGTGCAAGGGCTGGTTGGATACAGATTAAATGGGTTGTTTATAGACCCTCATATTACATTGTGTTTTGAAGTCTTATGCCCCGTACACACGGTCGGAATTTCCGACAAGAGAAGTCCGATCTGATCTTTTGGTCGGAAATTCCGACCGTGTGTATGATCCATCAGACCTTTCCTGTCGGAATTTCCGGGAGTAAATTTTGAGAGCTGGTTCTCAAATTTTCCGACGGAATAAATTCCAATTAGAAATTCCGATCGTCTGTAGCAATTCCGACGCGCAAAATTCCGACGCATGCTCGGAAACAATTCGACACATGCTTGGAAGCATTGAACTTAATTTTCTTGGCTCGTCGTAGTGTTGTACGTCACGGTGTTCGTGACGATCGAAAGTTAAAGGGGTTGTAAAAGGTAAAAAAAAAATTCACCTTAATGCCCGCAATAACTCAACACCATGCGAGCTCACTCGCATGAAGGCGTTGAGTCCTTGCGGAGGGGGAGCCAAGACAGCTGCCGAGGGACCCAGAAGACCAGGATCGGGGCCACTCTGTGTAAAACGAGCTGCATAGTGGAGGTAAGTATGACATGCTTTTTATTTAAAAAACATTTTTTTTATCTGAAGTGGTCCTTTAACCACTTAAGCCCCGGACCATTTTGCAGCTAAATGCCCAGGCCAGGTTTTGCGATTCGGCACTGCGTTGCTTTAACAGACAATTGCGCGGTCGTGCGACGTGGCTCCCAAACAAAATTGGCGTCCTTTTTTCCCCACAAATAGAGCTTTCTTTTGGTGGTATTTGATCACCTCTGCGGTTTTTATTTTTTGCGCTATAAACAAAAATAGAGAGACAATTTTGAAAAAAATTCTATATTTTTTACTTTTTGCTATAATAAATATCCCCCAAAAACATATATAAAAATTTTTTTTTTTTCCTCAGTTTAGGCCGATACGTATTCTTCTACCTATTTTTGGTTAAAAAAAAATCGCAATAAGCGTTTATCGATTGGTTTGCGCAAAATTTATAGCGTTTACAAAATAGGGGATAGTTTTATTGCATTTTTATAATTTTTTTTTTTTTTACTACTATTGGCGGCGATCAGCGATTTTTTTCGTGACTGCGACATTATGGCGGACACTTCGGACAATTTTGACACATTTTTGGGAACATTTTCACAGCAAAAAATGCATTTAAAATGCATTGTTTATTGTGAAAATGACAGTTGCAGTTTGGGAGTTAACCACAGGGGGCACTGAAGGAGTTAGGGTTCACCTAGTGTGTGTTTACAACTGTAGGGGGGTGTGGCTGTAAGTCTGACGTCATCGATCGAGTCTCCCTATAAAAGGGATCACTCGATCGATACGCCGCCACAGTGAAGCACGGGGAAGCCGTGTTTACATACGGCTCTCCCAGTTCTTCAGCTCCGGGGAGCGATTGCGACGGAGCGGCTATAAACGAATAGCCGCGCCGTCGTCCCGGATCGCTCCCCGCGGGAATCCGACCGCCGCATGCGTTTTTAAGCTGTAAAAAAGGCAACAAAAAGTGGCCGTAAAAACGTCCATTGAAATGAAGCCTAAGAGTCATGGAAAATATTTGTAGACATGATTTTCAGTAAAAGCAAAAAACATCCCCTAGCTCAAGCGCTTGTGAAGTGAAGATGCTGAAGACGGGTGCACAGTCTGGGGTGTCCCATGCAATGAAGTCCACTGTAGAAAAAAGCCGGCAACTCAGAGCTCCTCATTTTAATCTTTATTAGCTACATAGCATGGATAGAGTACAGAAACGTGTCTGCACTGTACTGGATCTGTACTGTATCCATGCTATGTAGCTAATAAAGATTAACAAGAGGAGCTCTGAGCTCCCAGCTTTTTCTACAATGATTCTCAGTAAGCCTTGCTATAAAAAGAACACTTACTTTTATGAAGCTCTGAAATTTTTTATTATGTTGTAGTTCCTTAAACAAGTTCACAGCTTCAATATGGTGACTGCAGAACTCTCCATAAATGTGCTTCATTTTTTCTGCATTTTCAGCTGAAAACTGGAAAGAAAATGTAAAATAAAATAATGATATCAACTTTATGATTTAATGGAATTTTAAAAAGGCACAGTTTTTATTTTATAAAAATAACAAACTTGTTTTACTTACCTGCTCTGTGTAATGGTTTTGCACAAAGAAGCCCTGATCTTCCTCTTTTGGGGTCACCCACTGGCGCTCCTAGCCCCTCCCCCATGCTGAGTGCCCCCATAGCAAGCCGCTTGCCATAGGGAATACTCATGCATTCTTGAGTAGGCTCGGTGTGTCTATGAGATACAAAGAGCAAGGCTTGGCCCCACCCCTGCTCCCTCCTCACTGACTGTGATTGACAGCCAATGGCTCCTGCTGCTATCAGTTTGGCCAATGAGGAACCGAGACAGCATCTGAAGCCACTTCTGCACATCGCTGGATCGGATTGGGCTCAGGTAAGAAAAACTGGGGGGTCTGGGGGAAGCTGCATTAGAATGCATTAAGGGGACAAAACTTGAGACTTTACAACCACTTTAACCACTTCAGCCCCGGACCATTTAGCTGGCCAAAGACCATGCCACTTTTTGCGATTCGGCACTGCGTCGCTTTTACTGACAATTGCGCGGTCATGCGACGTGGCTCCCAAACAAAATTGACGTCCTTTTTTTCCCACAAATAGAGCTTTCTTTTGGTGGTATTTGATCACCTCTGCGGTTTTTATTTTTTGCGCTATAAACAAAAATAGAGTGACAATTTTGAAAAAATTCTATATTTTTTACTTTTTGCTATAATAAATATCCCCCAAAAATATATAGAACATTTTTTTTTCCTCAGTTTAGGCCGATACGTATTCTTCTACATATCTCAATAAGCGTTTATTGATTGGTTTGCGCAAAAGTTATAACATCTACACAATAGGGGGTAGTTTTATGGCATTTATATTATTATAAATGTTTTTCTAGTAATGTCGGTGATCTGCGATTTATTGTGACTGTGACTTTATGACAGACACATGACACATTTTTGGGACCATTGTCATTTTTACAGCGATCAGTGCTAAGAAAAGGCACTGTTACTGTAAAAATTACACTGGCAGTAAAGGGGTTAACCACTAGGTGGAATGGAAGGGGTTAAGTCAGTACTAGGGAGGGATTCTTACTGTTAGGGGGCGTGGCTACACATGACACATCACTGATGACCGTTCCCGATCACGGGGAACAGTCATCAGTGACAGTGTCACTAGGCAGAGGGGATTGCCTTGTTTACAAAGGCATCCCCCTGTTTTGCCTTTGCCGACCGCAATCGTGGGCCAACCGGGAACATCGAGCTCCCAGGACCCTTGGCCACACTCACGAGGCGCGCGCACTGGGTGGCAAATTTAAAGGGACGTACAGGTACTCCTATTTGTCTGCCCGTGCTATTATGTCGATGTACATCGTCGTGCAGCGGTCGGCAAGTGCTTAAGGCAGGAGTGCAGCCTGTAATAAGGAGTGTCATTGTTCATGACTAGGGACCTACGAACGCAGAATTTCTAAAACCGTGCAGCAGAAATGTGTCTCAAGGAAGTAATGTAACTCCATATTTTTCTCCTCCATTGTGCACATCTTACCAGAGACACGAATTACGACATGAGACTATCACAATGCATGTGCATCTATGATCAGAGGTGCTGGCAGAAGATGAAATATAAGTATTTGTATGTGGGTTTTTTTTACTTTTTTTTTAACTGGTGATAGTGTCAGTAAGGGGTCATTTACACTTGCTTCCGCTTTAACACATATTAACACCTAGTTTACCCTTGCTTCAAAACAAGGCTTCTCTGAATGCTAGTCAAAGCTCCTGTCACTAAATAAAATGGTTAGCTAATGCCCTGTACACACGATCGGTTCATCTGATGAAAACGGACCGATGGACCGTTTTCATCGGACGAACTGATCGTGTGTGGGCCCCATCAGTTTTTTTCCCCCATCTGTGAAAAAAAATAGAACCTGTTTTAAATTTTTCTTATGGTTAAAAAAACGATAATAAAAAACGATTGTCTTTGGGGAAATCCATCGGTCAAAAATCCACGCATGCTCAGAATCAAGTCGACGCATGCTCAGCACGTCGTTGTGTTTTAGGTCACCGCGTTGGACACGATTGGATTTTTAACCGATGGTGTGTAGGCAAGACTGATGAAAGTCAGCTTCATCGGATATCTGATGAATAAATCCATCGGTTCGTTTTCATCAGGCGAACCGATCGTGTGTACAGGGCATTACAGTCCTTGCATTTGCTTTGCTTCGGCTTCGAAAAAAAAATTATACCCCATGTAGCTTCAGCTTTAAAGCCTCCATAGACATATATGGCAAAGCTCGCTTGAAGCCCGAAAGCCCCATCAAAGCTCAACCAAAGCCTCATCGAAGCCCCAAAATAGGACTGTAAGATAACCATTTTATTAACCACTTCAGCCCCGGACCATTTGGCTGCTCAGAGATCAGAGCAGAAACAATTTTTAACATTAGATTGAGGCTCATTTTGGGAAGCAGAATCGGGTGTTTTTTTTTTTTAAATCGAAGCAGTACTTACCGTTTTAGAGATAGATCTTCTCCGCCGCTTCTGGGTATGGTCTTCGGGACTGAGCGTTCCTATTTGATTGACAGGCTTCCGACAGGCTTCCGACAGTCGCATACATCGCGTCACGAGTAGCCGAAAGAAGCCGAACATCGGTGCAGCTCTATACGGCGCCTGCGCACCGATGTTCGGCTACTTTAGGAAAATCGTGACGCGATGTATGTACGTCGGAAGCCTGTCAATCAAATAGGAACGCCCAGTCCCGCAGCCCATACCCGGAAGCGGCGGAGAAGATCTATCTCTAAAACGGTAAGTACTGCTTCGATTGAAAAAAAACACCCGATTCTGCTTCCCAAAATGAGCCTCAATCTAATGTTAAAAATTTAGTTTTTGGGTGAACCTCCACTTTAAGAAAGGCATGGATACTTTCCTAAATGTACATAATATAACTGGGTACTGATATTTATAGGTAAAGTTGATCCGGAGAATATCCGATTGCGTCTCGGGGGATCAGGAAGGAATTTTTTCCCCTGCTGTAGCAAATTGGATCATACTCTGCTGGGGTTTTTTGCCTTCCTTTGGATCAACTGTGGGTATGGAATTGGGTATATGGGATTGTACGATATTATTATTATTTTATTTCTTGTGGTTGAACTGGATGGACTTGTGTCTTTTTTTCAACCTGACTAACTATGTAACTATGTTTTTCACGATCAAGTTAAAAAATTGAATTTTTCTCGTCATGAAAAACGGTCGTGTGTTCGCGGCATAAGAATTGGTAAGCTGTGGTATATTAAAGTTTTGTTTTTTGGTGTAATACCCCTTTAAGCTTCCCATCATTTCTTCACTGCAGGCAATGCAGGAAATTGGGAGACTTTGTAAATGGAGAGATGTATCAACGAAGCTCCTGTACAGGATCTACACTTTTATCTTTAAACATGTAGAAGGTGGTTTTAACCATATTATTCCTTGGTTTTTCAAATATTCAGCAACTGTGCCATACAGAGTAATACAGTTGACCTGAAAGTAGCTTGAACAATACAAAGCATGTTTTGTACGGTCATTGAATGACATCACATCCAGTACCTGCTGTACCAGGATATCTCCAATTCTGTTGATGACAAAGTTCCCGTCGTTGCCCTCCCTGGACTCCTGTTTCCTCTCCCGAAGGTTGTAAAAGAAGCTCTTGTGACTCTCCAGCAGCTCATCAAGGCAGGGGAAGATTCTGTCCACTGTGCTGTGGTCCATCTGCAGCTCCTCCTTCATCCCTTTCCGGAATACCTCAGACATAATGAACAGGGTCTGGATATGATGCAGTTCCGTCTGCATGAGCTCTGCAAGGCAGTAAAAACAACAACAGGATAGTACGGCAATCCTAAAATAACCTAGACCCCATAGATGTCCCAAATGCTCCATCAGCAGACTGCAAGTACACGGTGTCCGCTCAATAATTGGCTTACATAATAGGACAATAGGAAACGTGGATGACACAACTGCAGCATGCAAAATTGCAAGCAACCTCATGTGTAGGTGGTCGAAAATGATCAACCTTTTTTCAGGAAAAAAATTGTATAATTCATAGCCAGGTCATGGAAATCGCCCACAGTTCCCTTCAACTTACAAAGGTCCAACTTATCTTGGATAATGGCAAACGAGCGCCTATCGGCGATTCTAAATGATAAACTTATCCCGTTCCAAGAGACTTGGGTCCCCTGGAATAAATATCTGTCAAATACCCTATGAGATAGCTATGCCATGGAATGTCTCCCCCCCCCCCTCTTCTTTTTTCTCCTCTGGGATAGGGTGCACCTTTATCTCTCTAATGCTTTGTTTCCCTTCTCTTCTCCTATTAACCGTTTCAGCCCTGGAAGATTTTACCCCCTTCCTGACCAAAGCACTTTTTACAATCTGGCACTGCGCTGATTTAACTGACAACTGCACGGTCGTACGACATTGTACCCAAACAAAAAAAAAATGTCCCCACAAATAGAGCTTTCTTTTGGTGGCATTTGATCACCTCTGCGGTTCTTATTTTTTGCGCTATAAACAAAAGAGTGAACATTTTGAAAAAAAACACAATGGGCCAGATCCAGAGAGAGAGTACGCCGGCATATCTACTGATACGCCGGCGTACTTTCAAATTTCCCGCGTCGTATCTTTAGTTTGAATCCTCAAACCAAGATACGACGGCATCTGGGTTTGATCCGAGAGGCTTCGTACGCCTTCGGATCGTAGATGCAATACTTCGGCGTCCGCTGGGTGGAGTTTGCGTTGTTTTCCGCCTCGAGTATGCTAAATAGCTTTTTCCGACGATCCACGAACGTACGCGTGGCCGTCGCATTCTCTTACGTCGTCTCTAGTCTGCTTTTTCCGGCGTATAGTTAAAGCTGCTATTTTGCGGCGTATAGATAGAATTGCCATGTTAAGTATGGCCGTCGTTCCCGCGTCGAAATTTGAATTTATTTTTTTTGCGCAAGTCGTCCGTGAATAGGGATGGACGTAATTCACGTCTAAGTAAAAAAAATGACGTCGTTGCGACGTAATTTCGCGCAAAGCACGGCGGGAAATTTTGAAAAGGAGCATGCGCAGTTCATTCGGCGCGGGGACGCGCTTCATTTAAATGAATCACGACCCCTACCCGCCGATTTGAATTACGCGCCGAGAGATACACCACGCCACCGTAACTTACAGCGCAAATTCTTTGTGGATTCAAAGAATTCAAAAGTAAGTTACAGCGGCGTAGCGTATCTCTGATACGCTGCGCCTATCTAAATGTACTTGGATCTGCCCCAATATCTTTTACTTTTTACTTTAATAAATTTCCCAATTTTTTTTTACAAAAAAATAATGTTTTCCTCAGTTTAGGGCGATATGTATTCTTCTACATACTTTTGGTAAAGAAAAAAAAAAAAATCGCAATAAGCGTACATTGATTGCTTTGCGTCTACAAAGTATAACGTTTACAAAATAGGGGGTAGTTTTATGGCATATTTATTATTATTTTTTTTTTTTACTAGTAATGGCGGCGATCTGCGATTTTTATTGGGACTGCGATATTGCGGCAGACAAATTGGACACTTGACACATTTTTGGGATCATTCACATCTATACAGCGATTAGTGCTATAAAAATGCACTGATTACTGTATAAATGTCACTGGCAGGGAAGGGGCTAACACTAGGGGGCGATCAAGGGGTTAACTGTGTTCTAACTGTAGGGGGGATGGGACTTACTAGGGGAAGAGAGAGATCGGTGTTCATACTTTGTATGAACACACGATCAGTCTATTTTCCCCTGAGAGAACCGGATCTGTGTGTTTACACACACAGATCCCAGTTCTCGCTCTGTCACGAGCAATCGTGGGTGCCCGGTGTTCATCATGCCCGCCGCACCTTCGCATTGGCTCCGGGGGACCGATCGCGGCCTCCGGCGGCGTGCGTACACCCCTAGTGGCCAAAAGGCGAAGCGACATAACAACAACGTTTCTCCCAGCCGTGCCATTCTGCCGCCATAAAACTGCGGTGGCTGGTCAGCAAGTGGTTAACTATATCCTCTCTACTTGTCCTACCCATATTTGCCCTTCATGGGCACTCAGGTCAACTGGGGTATCCACGACTGCCTGAGAGTTAAGACTGGCTGGTACTTCAAACAGGTGTCTTGAGTTCCTCAAAATTTTGTGTCATATTCTCCTTTTTATATGCTATTCCACACCTACCGATTGCCGAGTAAGAGGCGAGTTTCTTAGATTTAAAATAGCAATGTTAGATGGTCTACTCCCATGTCCCGATTTTCCTCAGAAGGGTAGGAGGCGACAAGAGTCATTATGTGCATATATATATATAGTTTATTGCAGATTTTCTTCTTTCTATTGTTCTTTCAGAATCACGCATTATAAATTCATAATGTAAATGGCAATGCAGTATGTTTGATGACAGTATGTACTCTTAATTGCCGCAAAGATTTATACCCTGGTTTATAGCCAACGACTATTTATTGTCATAACGACTATTGCTGACTTTGTATACTTTAAAAATTCTGAATAAAAAACATTGAAAACTAAAAATTGTATAATTAAAGTGGAATAAAAGCCTAAGTTTTACTATAACTAAAAATGTTCCCTCCTCCCACCTATACTGCTTAAACTGTACAAAAAAGATGTGTGTACTTAGCTTTTTTAAATCTGCTCAGGTCTGACCATATGATCCTGTAGCTCCGGCTTCGGAGCACTGAACAATGGCTGGGAAATCCAGGAGCCATGATGGCACCCATAGCCCAGCCTTTGTCGGTGATCCCTTCTCTCCCCTGCAGCATCTGCTCACTGACACATGAGAGCTGGAGCTGCAGGATCACGTGACCGCACCAGATTCATTAGCAAACAACATTTTCTGTACAAATTAAGATTAATGATTAAATCAGTTATCTGTTATATATCTGTTGCATACAACACAGGCCATCAGCCTAATGCAACCTAAAGCCAGCCATAGACAGTCCGAATCACCACCAGTTCAGCAGGGACCGGCTGAGATTCATACCATGTATAAGCAGACTGACTGTACCCAAGTTGATTCATCGATCAACTTAAGTACAACCTGCATGTCTGATTTTTAGGATGCGATTATTGTTAGTGGCTATAGCTGCTAGCAATAATCACTGTGTTCTCCCAGGGCCCTGGGCCCCCACGCCGTATGAAAAAGGAATGGCAGTAACGTTTTCTTAACTTTAAAGTATACTGGCAGGGCAGCCGGCCTGACACCCCCCCCCCCAGTGGGTGGCACCCGGGCGGACAGCCCCCCGGTAATAAAAACAAAAAATATTGGCGTATAACATGCAGACACAGTTTACCCTCAATTTTCACGGTAAAAAAATGTGCTATACGCCAATAAATACAGTATATATTTTTTAGCAGACACCCTAGAGAATAAACTAGTGGTCATTGCAACTTTTTATGTTACATGGTATTTGCACAGCAATTTTTCAAATGCATTTTCTTGGGGGGAAAATTGTTTCATAATTTTTTTTTTTTAAGTTAGCCCTATTTTTTTGTATAATGTGAAAGATGATATTACGCCTCGTAAATAGATACCCAATATGTCATGCTTTAAAATTGTGCATTGTGGAATGGCACCAAACGTCAGTACTTAAAAATCTCCCTAGGCGACGCTTTCAATTTTTATTTTTACAGGTTAAACGTTTAGAGTTACAGAGGAGGTCTAGTGCTAGAATTATTGTTCTCGCTCTAACGTTCGCGGTGTATGTAACCTGTGTGTATCAGGCTCTGACCAGCCACTGACCTCACCGCATGTCACTGCTTAGGACCCATTTAAACCACTGCTGTGCATTAGCCCACTTACTTGGAAGCACCAAAAATAGTCCATTTCTAACAGTGCACCAAACCGCAACAGACGTAAGTAACGTCAGTGTGTTTCCCTGCATTGTGCTGTGGTGAATTGCACATCCATTAACAAGGTGCATTGGGTGCGATTTGCAATGCAACAAATGCACATTACATGTGATTGTGGGAAGCAGCACTTTGAATATTTTATTAACAGGGATAACATTCATGTGGGCTAAGTGGATATCTGAATAGCAAGTGACTGATCGGTGACTCATCTATAGTGATATCATGGCAAGAAATAAAAAATAAATAAAAAACAGCTTAGCCCCTAGGTTCCTTGTAACAAAGAGCCTATTTACCCACTTTTTGTTTACATATATCCGTATTTATTGCTAGAAATTTTCTTAGAACCCCCAGACAATATTTTTTTTAAAAGCAGAGGCTCTAGAGAATAAAATGGTGTGTTTTGCAATTTTTTATGTCACATGGAAGTTGCGCAGCGGTTTTTCAAACGCAATATTACACATTTTGTCATTTTAATGCAAAACAAACACAATACATAACCCCATTTTTGGGTAAAATATGAAAGATAATGTTACCCAGAGTAAATAGATACCAAACGGGTCACGACCTGACAAATTTACTTTTACTATTGAAAGGCAACATTTTACAACCCAGAAGTAATGTGAAATCTTCACTCTCCGGTTACTAGATCATAAAGCCCAACAAAGCTTATCTGGTCTTTGCTGGGCTCTATGATCCTCCTGCGGAAGCACCGGCTGGTCGGTCGGGACTACAGGTACAGCTGTAAAAGGTGGCATGCCTTCCCATTGCTTGTAAAAGCAATCCAGTGGCTAGTTAGCCACTAGAATTGCTATTACAAGAGAGCCAACCGCTGGCTCTAAAAAGCTGTACCGGGATGATGCCTTCAGCTGCGGGCAATATGGGATGATGCCTTCAGCTGCGGGCAGTATGGGATGATGCCTTCAGCTGCGGGCAGTATGGGATGATGCCTTCAGCTGCGGGCAGTATGGGATGATGCCTTCAGCTGCGGGCAATATGGGATGATGCCTTCAGCTGCGGGCAGTATGGGATGATGCCTTCAGCTGCGGGCAGTATGGGATGATGCCTTCAGCTGCGGGCAGCATCTCAGTATAACTACTCAAACACCAGCGACGTACAGGTACATCGCTGGAGCTGAAGTGGTTACAGAGCTTAATAGCTCCAGCTATTGAGAGTGATTCAGCCCTTACTGGACAACTTTATCAGGCCTTTTCAACCAAAAAAAGCTAGCCTTGAGGCAAGCTGCAATTGCAATATTGCCTTTATAGGATTACACATAGTGCTCTGAAAATCCTTGTTCATGTATTAAAATACAGCATAATAAATCAAAATAAAATAGACCAACGTCCAAACAGTTTGCCTTTAACTGCTTGGTTATTTCCCCATTGGGAAACCCTACATGGCATGATACTTGTGAAGCCTCGTACACACGACCGAGAAACTTGACGGGCGAAACACATCGTTTTGCTCATCGAGTTCCTTGTTAGGCTGTCGAGGATCTCGGCGAGCCAAATTTCTCCATTCCCGATGAGAAAAAAGAAGACATGCACTCTTTTTGGCTCGACGGGATCCTCGACAGTTTCCTCGTCGAAAAGTGTACACACGACCGGTTTCCTCGGCAAAAAAAACAAACCAGCAAGTTTCTTGCTGTTTTTTACTGAGAAACTCGGTCGTGTGTACGAGGCCTAAGTCATATCTGACCTGGGTGCATCACTTGTATCTTGGGACATGTTTGACATCCCCAAGCAATACATTTTCGGTAAATGAATAACTTGATCTGTGCTCTCAAGCTGTGCAAATCCTACAAAACGGGCTTCAGATGGGTCGGGGACATAGCAGAAATGCCGCTGGCACTGGACTGTGCTTGACCTGCACAGAACCTCTATCAGAACTCAGGATTTCCTGTTTTGGTCTCCAGACGATTATCTGAAGGTAAAAGCATAGAAACTCTGCAATCTTCTGTTTACATTCCACCAATGGAAAGAAATCATTTGACAAAGAATTGTAAACACTGCCGGATAGACTCTGAAAATTACTCTTTGAAGAACATAAACAGGAACCAACCCTGGAGAGTTTGGAAACATGGATTTCCTTAACCGATCTAGCACAAAGGAGTCAAATTCATAATTATTAAATGAAATATAAAACTTGTTATGTCTTAACCGTCTAGCAACTGCAGTTGGTTGAGACAACTGCTAAAGCTAAATGCAGGCAACAGATAAAAAAATAGTTTCTGCAGGACCATAAAAGACCTGATTGTGCTTAACACAATCCGTCTCTTTGCTTAGAAACCACCCACTCAGTCCAACTAATTATTTCTTAATTTGCTTCATTCAAAATGTACAGAAGTAGGATTATGCAACCAGAATTGTAATCGTAATCTCTCTCTCTCTCTCTCTCTCTCTCTCTCTCTCTCTCTCTCTCTCTCTCTCTCTCTCTCTCTCTCTCTCTCTCTCTCTCTCTCTCTCTCTCTCTCTCCCAGGAAAATAATGCCTCCTCACATACTCTCTTCTTAAAGTGATAATAACCCCTTACATTAGTCCACATAAGTGACTGGTATTAGGTGATACATTACATCCTCCTACATAAGCTGTACCTGTTTATCTGCAGCCCTCTCCCCTCCACAGATTTCCAGAGTACACATTTCAGATGGTATTTCTGAGTTTCCAGGAGGCAGGGGGTTGTGTGTTGATATCACACACTGCACAACAAAGAGCTCAGTGTATTCTGGGACCTGAGTGGAGGGAATGGACACACCCCTCCCTACACAGCCTGAGAAATATGCACATCTAAGGCTCCCCATCACCTACTGTGTGTCAGAGGGGAATGACTGCCTTGTGTCTGGAAATACTCAAAATTGACTCATGCAGATATAGCAGAGGAAGGAGAGATCAGCCAGGATCCACACTAGGGTAGAATAGCAGTAAAATGAAACATACCAGCTTCACTTGTATAAAAGCACAAGGTCCATGTGACATCACATAAACTATAACAAGTCTGTGATTCTACAAAACTACTCACCGTAGATAACATCTTGCCTTTTAATCACATCTTTATCTTGTTTATTGCAGAAGGAGGGATCCACGACTAAACTCCAAGACTCCGCTTCAAACTCTAGAGCATCGCTGCTGAAGTCACTCCATAGGGCCGCATCCACAACATCTTGGCAAAATAATAAGGACATAGAGTCACCCATTTTATATGCGTCATCCGGGTCTCCACAGTCATTTCACAAGTGTGTTACTTCTACTTGGTTGGTTTGTGTGTCACTCAAAACTATTATTGTTAGGTTAAGTGACTTTATCTAAAATGATCCCAAGCATGCTTGAGTGATCATATAACCTCTACTCTGAAGGAAGATGTTAAAGTGATTGTAAAGGCTTAGTTTAAAATATATATATATATATAATAATAATAATAATAATAATAATAATAATAATAATAAACAACATGTTATACTTACCTGCTCTGTGCAATTGTTTTGCACAGAGTAGTCCTGATCCACCTTGTTGCGGGTCCCCCTGTCGCCGCTCCTGGCTCCTCCTGCCATCTAAGGGCTAGATTCACAAAGGAGTTACACTGGCGTATCTATTGATACGCCGCGTAACTTCTACTTTCCCTCCGGCGTATCTTTGTTTTGCATCCACAAAACAAGATACGACTGAACCTGGGCTAGATCCGACTGGCGTACGTCTTAGTACGCCGTCGGATCGAAGGTGCATATTTACGCTGGGCGCTAGGTGGCGTTTCCGTCGATTTCTGCGTCGAGTATCCAAATTAGCTTGATACGGCGATCCTTGAACGTACGTCCAGCCGGCGCATTTTTTTACGTCATTTCCGTAAGGCTTTTTTCGGCGTATAGTTACCCCTGCTATATGAGGCGTATCCTATGTTAAGTATCATTCGCGAATAGGGCTTTGCGCCGTTAAAAATGTTTTAATTTACGTCGGGTCAAGACGTATTAACATAAAACACACCCCCAACTCATCCATTTGAATTGCGCGCCCTTACGCCGCCAAAGTTACACTACGCCGCAGTAACTTACGGCGCAAATTCTTTCAGGATAAGGAAAATACGCTGTAAGTTACGGCATAAAAATATATATATTTTTTACCTTTATGCAAAGGTTGCATGAAGGTAAAAAAAAACTTTTACCTTTACAACCACTCAATGAGCTCCATGACATACAGTTTAATAAGTGAAAGTTAACAGTGAAAGCTGTTCTTTGCCATCTATGATGTGTTTTCTGTTGATTGTTTACCTCTGCACTTGGTACATTCCTCTGTTTCATCCTTCCTGTTCAGTGCTAATTGGTACATTCCTAGTCAGTGTAAAGGCCCATACACACGATCTGATTTTTTTGACAACAACGGTCAGACAATCCGACCATGTGTATGTATAAGATCAAACCTAAACAATTTGTATGCAATCAGGCAGGCCCTTGGACTACATAGTTGAAGGTAAATCTAAAGGAAATTGAACAATAAAAGTGCATAATGTATGGCCAGCCTTAGCCATGGCAGGAACAAGGTATAGAGAGTCATTTTCTTCTTACACTTTAAAAGATTGAAAAACATCCCCTGTGCTACACTTATCTAAAGTAAACTTTAATTGCACTCAACTTTTTGACTTACTGAAAAGTTAAGCTGCCTGTGAATGGTGCCAAGCCATCAGGTGACCACATTGTCTGGACAGACTAACAAGTCTATCAGGTATGTCAATGCATGAAGCGGCATTTTAAACAAATCATAATATTTGATAAAAATTATAGGTAAAGAACGTTATAAAGTTACAATGGCCACAGGCAGTTCCATTAGTGCTTCCATGTGGCTTCTTTACCCTGTTACTGATGTGCCAGGGCTGGACTGGGACAAAAATTTGGCCCTGGACTTTATCCAGACTGGCCCACTTTGACAGGTCTCTCCCACGGCGGCTGGACAACTCCCACACCCCCGGCCACCCAAGCCCCCTCTTCCCCTTCACTAGCCACTACTTTATTAGAGTAGAACAACTGGTACTGGTACTCTTACAGTATAGGCAGTACCAGTGGGGAAGCTAGACATTATTTCACCCGGGGCAAATGGGACAAGATTAGGAAGAAGTGAGAAACTCCCAGGCCATGCTGTTGAGTCAGCTATCTGTCCCCTCCCCCATGCTCCTCTGTCGTCCCCCTGCTCCTCTGTCGTCCCCCTGCTCCTCTGGTCCCCCCCTGCTTCTTTGTTCCCCCCAGGTGAGCGCTGCGGGGAGGGAGAGGAGGTGAGCGCTGCGGGAAGGGAGAGACAAAGGAGCGGAGGGGGGCGGCAGTCCACTGTCACTGAAGCCGGGCCAATGAGTCATCGGCCCACCTGGAAACTCCCTGTAGTCCCAATGGCCAGTCCAACCCTGTGATGTGCTAACTATACAAACTGGAGCATGCAAGCACACCATCTACAAGGAAAAGGCAAGCTTTATAATTTGCTGACTTGGATATTCTCTAGGTACTTTAGTTTACTATTGCAATCTAAAAACATAATGGATTGCTAAATTGCATCCTTTCAAATTGACTCTAGTGAAGGTGGCAAAAACAGAAATTGAGGACAAGGATTTCAAGTATTTTGTAAAGTACTGTATAATATGTCAGCACTGTATAAATATAAAATTATACTGTATATTATTGTGTTTCACGCTGTTCTAATCATAGTGCTGGCAGCTGTGGATAGGTGCACATAAATAGGAAGACTGCAGAAGGTACTCCTATACAGAGTTTAAATACTGTAAAAATACTAGAAATAATAATGTGTTGTTTGCATGATGAGATTTACCTGGAGGAAACCCATGCAAACATGGGGAGAAATATAAAAGCATGCAGCTATTATTTTTTTTTGGGGGGGGGGGTTGAATACAGAATTACAGAGCTGCAAGGCAGGGATGCTAACAATTGAAAGTACCGTATATGATGACTAAATGTGAATTTTTAGATTTGAGCAGGTTCCAAAAACAGCTTTGGTGAATTATCATATTAAAAAAAAAAAACAATAAAAAATGCATGTTAAGAATAACTGTAATTCAACCTTCAATAGGAAAAGCATCCATCGATGGAGGGGTCCCCACGTTTTGTAACAGTTCATCCGACTGAGACCTGGATCTAGAGCCACTTGTGTCACCATCAGATTCCAATGACTGATCTAATCTCCTACAAATTGATAAAGTACATAGTTAGATTTTTTCTCTTAAATCCCTGTGATGGCTACAACAAACAGTTACTACATTCTCAGATAAAAACAGTACTGTGGGAAAAAAAAGTCTGAGTCTGATCGTGACATGGGCTTCAGCAATATTATTTATTTTTTATGTTTTATAAAAGCAGTAAAATGTCCTGTTTAAAATCAAAAGACAATCCTAAAGTCATCTTATTCTTGCCAAAACACATATATTTGTGAATACACATATGTTTTGGTGTGTTGAGTTGGTCAAAACTGGGTCAGATAAGTTTAACTGTGTTTAACTACTAGAACACCTGGTCTACAACCACCTAAGCTACCACTTCACTGATACCTTCTTGACCCCCGTCAGTCTGGATTTTGCTTGCAAAACTTAACAAAAACTGTTCTAACACTCACTAATGGCTTACTAACTGCAAAAAAAATAGTCACTACTCCGTTCTCTTAAGCCTCGTACACACAAGGAGGATATTGGGCGAATGATCGTCCATTTTTTTGCCGATTTTTTTTTCGGAACGAAAAACTATAGTACTGTATATACTCAAGTATAAGCCAAGTTTTTCAGCCCTTTTTTTTAGGGCTGAAAATACCCCCCTCGGCTTATACTCGAGTCAGTGTACCTGAAGAGCTGCGAGCGTCCATTGTTTAAAAGTCCCTTTCATGATAGGAGTTTCCCAGCAGACACTGTTTTCAGTGTTCCGCCTATCACGGACGTTCTCTTGTCCGAGGATGAAAAGACGTCCGTGATTGGCGGAACACTGAACACAGTGTCTGCTGGAAAACAGAGTCCGAGGATGAGAAGATGTCCGTGATAGGCTGCTGGGAAATGCCTATCACGGAACGGGACCAGGAGGAGACTGTGACTTTTAAAGAATGAATGGACACCCGCAGCCTGTCAAGAATTTCAGGTACACTGACTCGGGCACAGGAAGGCTGCATTGGGCACAGTGAGGTTGGGCACAGTGAGGTGGCAATGGGCACAGTGAGGCATGCAAATGGGCACAGTGAGGCGTGCAAATGGGCATTGTTGACCCTCTTTTCCGCTTACAGTAGCTGCTGCATTCTCACCCTAGGCTTATAAGTCAATAGGTTTTCCCATTTTTTTGGGGGTAGAAACTTGGTACCTCGCCTTATACTCGGGTTGGCTTATACTCGAGAAAGACTTAGTTAGACTTACCGGTGACGGTATTTCTAAGAGCCTTTCAGGACAACCTTGGAGAGAGCGCAGCTCCGCCTCTTCATTAGGAAACACATGCTAATCTTTAAAAGCCCTCCTCTTCCACCATGGCCTCAGTTATTGTGGTCCGACTCTCTGGAAGACACAGCACAGAAAACCACAACACCATGATAGATTTTATAATTTATTACTTTAACATTTAGGGAGGGAAACAGCGGTTGTCCTGAAAGGCTCTTAGAAATACCGTCACCGGTAAGTCTAACTAAGTCTTTCTCCAGTCGCCTTTCAGGACAACCTTGGAGAGGATAAACAAGTAACTTACCCTAGGGTGGGACTACTGCTTGCAGAACCTTTCTGCCAAAGGCTTGGTCTGCGGCAGACAATAGATCCAACCTGTAGTGCCTTAGGAACGTTGAGTAGTTGCTCCAAGTGGCGGCCTTGCAGATCTGCTCAGGTGTAGCGCCGGCTCTTTCGGCCCAGGAGACTGCAGTTGACCTTGTTGAGTGTGCCACAATACCTGAGGGAGGCACGACTCCTTTGGCTTTATAGGCTTCTGAAATAGCAAGTTTAAGCCATCTGGCTAAAGTACTTTTGGATGCTTTTTCCCCCTTGCGGGGACCTGAGAAAGCTACAAAGAGAGCATTTGACTTTCTGAAATCTCTGGTGACTGAAAGAAACTGTAAAAGACACCTTTTCACGTCTAGTGTATGGAACGCTTCTTCTCCAGCATTAGAAGGGTTTAAAGCAAAAGTGGGTAACACTATTTCCTGTGACCGGTGAAATTTTGATGATACTTTCGGAAGAAACGAAGGCTCCGTTTGAAGGATCACTCGGTCTGGGAAAATTCTTAGGAAGGGTTCAGTGATGGCCAGAGCTTGGAGCTCACTGATTCGTCTTGCTGACGTAATAGCCACCAAAAAAACTGTTTTGAGGATTAAGTTTTTCAAAGAAATCTTCTCCAATGGTTCGAACGGAACTCCCGTCAAACCTTGTAGTACAACCGATAAGTCCCAACTGGGAAAACTTTTGAGGATCACTGGCCTATTTCGAGCTAGTGCCCTAAAAAACCTGGAAATTAAAGGTTCTCTGGACAGAGTTTTTTCTAAGTAAACAGAAAGAGCCGCTACCTGTGTCTTTAAGGTACTGGCTGCAAGTCCTTTTTCCATTCCTTCATGGAGAAATTCTAGCACTGAGACCACACTCTTAGTTTGAAAGGTCTTGGAAGAACACCATGAGTTATACTTCTTCCACACTTTAAGATAAATTGATCTTGTTACCTCCTTCCTACTGGACAGAAGAGTTTTTACAACCTTGTCCGACAAGCCTTTATTTTTCAAAATGTCTTCCTCAGAAACCAAGCGCTTAGATGTAACCTGTCTGTTTCTGGGTGACACACAGATCCCTGTGTTAGAAGGTCCTTCTTGGGAGGCAACTTCCATGGAGGTTTTGCGGCCAGGTTCAGTATGGTTGCAAACCAAGGCCTCTTTGGCCAAAAGGGAGCAATCAGAATTAGGTCTGTTTTCTCTTCTCTGAATTTCCTTAAGACCAAAGGAATCAAGGGAAAGGGGGGAAAGGCGTAGCACAGATGGTAATCCCAGGGATGGGCTAGAGCATCTATGCCTATCGCCTGGTCTTCTCTGTGGAGAGAAAAGAAGTTTTGAACTTTCTTGTTTTGCTGACTGGCAAAAAGGTCTACTTGAGGATGTCCCCATTCCTTGGAGATCATGTTGAAAATCTCCTGACTTAGACTCCATTCTGCTTCTATTACTTTCTTTCTGCTGAGAAGATCTGCCAGCAGGTTTTGGGATCCTTTTAGGTGGATTGCTGACAAAGAGGCCACATTTTTCTCCGCCCAAGTCAGTAACTGATTGGCCAGCTCCATCAATCCCTGGCTCCTGGTCCCGCCTTGTCTGGTCACATAGGCCACTGCTGTAGTGTTGTCCGACAAAATTTGAACATGACAACCCTTCAGCATCTGTTGAAAAGCCAGGAGACCCATAAAAATGGCTTTTAGTTCTCGCCAATTCGATGACCTCCTTGCCTCCACTTTGGTCCATGACCCTTGTGCGGTCTGTCCATCCAGGTGGGCTCCCCATCCCCACGAACTTGCGTCCGTTGTCAGACGTTTGTCCGAGGGAAGGACCCATGAGAGACCTTTTGTGAGATTGGAAGGATCTCTCCACCACCAGAGGGACCGTTTTACCTTTGATGATAGAGAGAAGGTTTTCTCCAGTGACTCCTGGTGAGACCACTCCTGTAGGATGTTCCTCTGTAGGGGTCTGGAATGAAGCCTTGCCCATTGAATGGCAGGAATCGAGGCCGTAAGTTGACCTAGGACTGCCATGGCAGAACGTACTGATACTGAGAGATTCGTTTGAATCTGGCTCACTGCAGAAACTACTTTTTCTACTTTTTCTTGAGGGAGAAACACCTTCTGTAGAACTGAATTGATGGTGTAACCGAGGAACCTCATCTCCTGTGAGGGGTCTAGGTTTGATTTTTCTAGATTCAATATCCACCCCAGGCTCTCGAGATGAGCCTGGGACGTCTGGAGATCTGAAACCAGCTGATCCCTTGAACCTGCAAAGAATAAGAGGTCGTCCAGATAAGGAACAACTGAGACCCCTCTCAGTTTCAGAGGCTCCAAGGCTTCCGCCATCACTTTTGTAAAGATCCTTGGTGAGGATGAGAGGCCGAACGGCAGAGCTCTGAATTGGAGGTGCCATATTGAAGTTCCCAAGTTTATTGCCAAGCGTAGAAACTTTTGTGAGGCCTGCGCTATTGGCACGTGTAGATACGCATCCCTTAGATCCAGAGAGGCCATGAAGCACTCTGGTGTTAACAACTTTGTGATGGAATAAATGGTGTCCATCCGGAAGTGCTTGTACCTTATAGTTTTGTTCAGGATCTTCAAGTTCAAAATTAGGCGATATTTGCCTGAAGGCTTTTTTACTAAGAATATGTGGGAGTAAAACCCTCTTCCCTCCTGATCTTTTGGGACTTGGACAATAACTTCCTGTTGGATCAGATCCTTTAGAAGGTTCATCATTGCGGAAGCTTTTTCCTGATCCCTTGGTAGGGTTGTTACATAAAACCTGCAAGGAGGGCACTCTGAAAACTCCAGACTGTATCCTTGTGTAACTATGTTTTTCACAAAGGGGCTCTTGGTCAGAAGGCTCCACTGAGAAGAGAAAGCGGACAGTCTTCCCCCCACAGGAGTCAGATTGTCACTTGTCTTTTGATGACTGATCCTGGGGTGACTTAAAGAGGATACCTCCTCTTCCTCTACCTCTTTGAGGAAACCAGCGCTTTTTGTTTTCTTCTTTTTTGGAGGTTTGTGGAAAAGAACGAAAATTCTTTTTAACAGGTTGTTTCTTAGCCGGGAAAGCCTTCTTTTTGTCGGCTGTTCTATCCAGAATTTTTTCAAGATCCGGTCCAAACAGTAAGTCCCCTGAGAAGGGTAACCCGCAGAGTTTGACTTTAGAGGCTGTGTCCCCTGTCCAGGTTTTCAGCCATACTGCACGTCTGGCTGAGTTCACCAGGGCAGAGGATCTAGCTGACAACTTAATTGATTCAGCTGACGCATCAGCCATGTACCTGATTGATTTTAGAATCAATGGAAAGGATTCCAAGATATCCTTCCTTGGTGTACCAGCTTCAACATGGTTCATCAGCTTTTCCACCCAACACTCCAAGTTTCTTGCCACCACTGTGGAGGCCATTGCAGGTTTTAGACTAAGAGAAGTAGAGTCCCAAGCTTTCTTTAACAGGGAGTCCGCTCTTTTGTCCATGGGATCTTTTAGTATCCCCATGTCTTCGAACGCAAGATCCGTGCGTCGAGACACCTGGGAAAAGGCAGCATCAACTTTTGGCTTTTTATTCCAGGCTTCAGAGTCTTTATCTTCAAAGGGAAATCTTTTCCTTAGACTTTTAGAAAAGAAGGGGCCCCTTTCTGGATCTTTCCATTCTTTTCTAATAGTATCTGATACTACTTTGTGAACTGGAAAAACCTTGTGTTTGGAGGCATCCAGACCCTGGTACATTTTGTCATGAAGAGATAATTGTACCTCCTCTTCTTGAATATCAAGTGTAGTATAAATTGCTTCAAGAAGATCATCTACTTCATCTAGAGAGACTTTATATCTGGAATTTCTGTACTCTCCTTCCTCTTCCTCCTCATCTGAATCCCTGAGTGAGCGAAGAGTACTTGTCCCTTCATCCCCTGAATCCACAACCTCTGACCTCGAGGTGGAAGCTTTTGGGCTGGGTGGTAAATGTTGGGGTTCAGCTTGCACTGCTGGAGTCTGAACCAACATAGATTTGACCGAATTCAAAGAACTTGCAAGTTCTTGCACTGAAGAAAATAACACTTTATATTGCTGGGATGTCTCTTCTTCCACTAAATCCTTAATACAAGATTTACACATTGCCTTCTGCCATGAATCTCTAAGAGGGTTTTTGCAGGAAGGACATTTCCTTTGAGTTGGTGGCTTTTTAGTTTTTTGTTTCTCCTAAAAACACAAAAAAGGGTATTTTACCATTGGAGAAACAATAGGTTTTTTACAAACAAGGAAAAAACCGCCACCACTTTAAAAGGAAGATGTGATAGAAAAGATCCACAGCTAACCAAACACCACCCAGTGCAACTGTCAGGGACCGAGAGAAGTTACCTCTGACCCTGCAGTACAGGCTCCCTTAACCTCCCTGGCGGTCTTCCCGAGACTGACACGGGGTTAGATTTTCTTGCTACTATCGGTAACCCTGTGTCAGTCACGGGCTTGCCTCGCTAGATCCACAGGCACTTTTTACTTACCTTGTCCCTGGATCCAGCGATGCCACCGCGCTGTGTGAGCGAGCGGGACCTCGCTCGATTCACATAGTGCCTCCGTGTGACGCCGATCTCCGTTCCCTGCGACGTTACGACGCACGGGGACGGAGAACGGCGCCAAATTCAAAAACGTAAACAAACACTATACACACAGTATACTGTAATCTTATAGATTACAGTACTGTATGTAAAAAATACACACCCCCCCTGTCCCTAGTGGTCTGCCCAGTGTCCTGCATGTCATTTTATATAATAAAAACCTTTTTTTCTCCCTGCAAACTGTAGATTGTCCATAGCAACCAAAAGTGTCCCTTTATGTCAAAAATAGTTTTAGATCAGCTAAAAAACAGCGATAATAAATTATAATCACTTGCAGAATTGTGCGATAGCGATTTGTGGGGAAATTCGTCATAAAAAAATAAAAGTAATGACAGCGACAATTCTGCAACTGAGCAAATTTCAGTGATTTTGATTTGATTACATTATTGAATAATTTTTATTATAATTATATTATTATTTGTTATAATTATTTATAATTATTTATTATATTATAATTTATAATTTTGTTTTTAAAAAAATGTAATACACGGGATGCCTATTAGAATCTTGTTTGGTCAGATTTAAGTGAGTTATTTCTAAAAATTACAGACCTACAATATAAAACGCCAAATTTCCTTGCAAATAATGGTACCGCTTTCAGTATGTTTTTTCTGAAAGAATCATACCGCCAGGGAGGTTAAGGAGGACAAATAACAAAAAACCATATAAGCCCAATAGTAAGGATAGAGGCACCGCTGTACCCCCCTACCTGGACCTGAGCAGCGTCTGAGGCGCCTGTCTCCGCCATGGCTGTAGGTTCTTCCATCGCCGAGAGAAACACAGCCGGGACTGAATGATTTTTAAATCTTTCCCGGGCCTGCGTGTCATCAAAGACGGCCGGAACCGGAAGACGCCGCTCTTAGGCCTGTCCCCTGACCTCTGCGTTACTAGGCGACGTGGACCACGCGTCGCCACGCCTCTACAGGAAACTACGTCGCTGTGCATGACGTCACCCGCCCGCCAGGACCCGGGACCGTCATGCGGCGTTTCAAAAATAAACACCGCCAATGCGGTAGTGTGCCGCCCGGCCACCTGAGCCAAAAACAGCGGACCCCTGGGCACTCAGCGCCGCTTCCTGTAGAGCCTTCACTCCACTGAGCAGGGAGAGGCTGGAGACTCCGGAGGACTCCCCCCACCCTTAGGGGAGCCTGGGATGGCCACTGCACACCAAACAGATAAGGTAAGGCTTACCCCTCCAACCTTGGAAAGAGCGCAGCACCCCTGGTCCACAAGCATGCGCTTCCACCATGGCGGAGGAAACACAATAACTGAGGCCATGGTGGAAGAGGAGGGCTTTTAAAGATTAGCATGTGTTTCCTAATGAAGAGGCGGAGCTGCGCTCTCTCCAAGGTTGTCCTGAAAGGCGACTGGAGAAAATACGGTAATTAAATGAAAACCAGGCATTGTGTTCACATACGATAAAACTTTTCTAGCTAGCACCGTTCGGTTTTTGTTGTTCGAACATTCGGAATCGGCTGTCGAATGTACAGCACTAACGATCAGAAAATTGACCCATAATGCCTCAAATGGAATTTTTCAGACGATTTTCTTATTATGTGTACGTGCCTTTACTCTTAGCAGTCTCTGGTGCCTTTAATACAGTTAACCAACCCCTCAGTTTCAAAAAAATGAAATTCCCTTGGCTTTAATGACTGTGCTCTTGGCTGGTTCTCCTCTTACCCAATAGCACAAGGTTGTGTCATAATCCCTTTGACTTCAATGGGTGAGTTTGGAAATTATACTGCTTGCCAAAATCTGTCTACAAAAATTGCATTGCATTGAAACCACAACAATGTGTGCTGAGTGGCCACCATGTTCCTTTGAAGATAAATGGTCAGGGGCAATAAAAACATGTCTGAACCGTGCCTTGTCTGACTGTCATGCTTATAGTCCAGCTTTCTTAGTCACATACTAAGGAGATTTGTTTAAGGGGTGAGCAGATGGGAACTGAGAGACTAGCTCTCTATTAGGTCAGCCTTGCTGCTGATTGACAGTGGACGGTAGTGGACAGACCTATAGTGAATATTCAGTTAAAAAGTGGCTTTCAAATCCACCCACTGATATGCACTGTCAATCGTGTTGATCTGATAGGGATCTAGTCTCTCAGTTCATCATCAGGCTCCACTCAAGTCATTTCCAAAATATGGGCATTGCAATATTTCGCTAATGACATCACCACTACCCCCAGCCCCTTTGTTTATTTAGCTAAATAGGGCTGGGAATAAAGCCCTGTGCAGAAATTGATAAATTCTGGATAAACCACCTGCACACTTCCATACACTGTTTCTAGCAAACTTTGCAAAAAAAAAAAAAAATTGTATTTTTAGTTCACGTGCATTTTAATACATGGTTAAGCTGGCCAACTGCATCAAAGTAATCCCTCTCTGGCCAGTCCCTACTCTGCTCTACAAAATGCAAATTCTCTGGAGAATAAGTTGTAGAAGAGGTACAAGGTTCAGGTCTAGTCCCTACAGAAAGCTGTCACATAGATGGCGGCTTCCCAGCCCAGACATGCCCTACCCTGAGTACTGGAGTACCTCTGTATGCCAGCTCAGAGTTGGTCTTTACTACTGCCAGTTTTCTTGTCTGTGAAATGGCACTAATTCTAAGAATCTGTCACTGCCACACTGCCATAGCGACACATTCTTAAACTAGTGGTAGTTATAACTACCTGATTATGTCACCCGTGTTTATAATGTTACCAAAAAGTGGAGCAAATGGCTTCCTAAATTAAGCACAGGTCGATCTGAAGGAAAGTACTACCAGAAAAGTGTAGTAAGTGCTTTAATGAATTTCCCTAAAGGGGAATAACATACCATAACATGTAACACATTAAAATATGTTTATTCGTTATTTCAGCATAGTGGGTGGTGCTGAACTTTCCTTTTGTGCTCCATTGACCAACTGTAAATTCTGAACCACAGATTTATACAAATACATGTTAAATTTAGGGTAATGTGGTCCAAGAGCTTTTTACCTCTCAACAGTGCATGACATGGAAACAATCTAAAATTAGTCGACAGGTAATTATGAAGTGGACCAAAAGGAGAAAAAAAAAAAAAACATTGACCAATCCAATCATATATAATTATAATGTGTAAGGTCTACTTTCTCTTTCACTTTACTTTTCCTGTGCGCATACTGCCCTCTGATACAGTCCGCACTCATCACCTGCAAATACCGCCCATTATCATATCTTCTGCACCCCTCCCCTGCACAAACTACCCACTGCCACATCCCCACTGCCACATCCTGTGCACTTCTCTTCTCACCATTTTGCCCAATAGGCTATTTATTTTTAAATATCCTTAAAGGGGTTGTAAAGGTACAATTTATTTTTCCTAAATAGCTTTCTTTACCTTAGTGCAGTCCTCCTTCACTTACCTCATCCTTCGATTTTGCTTTTAAATGTCCTTATTTCTTCTGAGAAATCCTCACTTCCTGTTCTTCTGTCTGTAACTACACACAGTAATGCAAGGCTTTCTCCCTGGTGTGGAGTGTCGTGCTCGCCCCCCCCACTTGGACTACTGGAGAGTCAGGATGCTCTCTACGTTGCAGATAGAGAAAGGAGCTGTGTGTTAGTGGGCATCCTGACTTTCCTGTAGTCCAAGGAAGAGGCGAGCACAACACTCCACACCAGGGAGAAAGCCTCGCATTACTGTGTGGAGTTACAGACAGAAAGAACAGGAAGTGAGGACTTCTCAGAAAAAAATTAGGACATTTAAAAGCAACATTGAAGGATGAGGTAAGTGAAGGAGGACTGCACTAAGGTAAAGGAAGCTATTTAGGGGAAAAAAAATTAACCTTTACAACCCCTTTAACATCGCCCGTTCTGAAATGTGCACACTTTTGCTAGTGTATATAAAAAAAGAGCAAAGAAAGGATACGTGTCTCAAAGAATCAGATTCCCTGGTTAATTGTCTTTTTAATTATGTTTCTTTTTCTTTTTCTGCAATTTTTCATTTGCTCAGAGTTTATTATCATCATTTTTACCAGTGTGTAATATCTTAATATATCAATATTACAGACCTGTCCATGGTCGGCACGGGCACACTCCTGGACAAGGGATGGGATGACTGTGCAGCATCTTTCTTTCCAGAAGAAAAACCAACAGACACAGAAGTCGCTGGAGGCATTGCTGAAGGAACCGGCTGAGGAATATCCTTGAATGAGGAATCTGATAACAGTGCAGAAACAATAAAATAATAAATAACAAAACACTTGCAAAAGTCGAGACTGTATTTGCATTCTCTAAAAATGCAAGCTGGGATATGGCTTGTACATCAATCTAAGTCTGTATTTCGATGTTAAAGAACATTAAAGTGGACCTTCGATCCCAGTGTCCCTGTTTTCTCCCTAAAACTCTGCATAAAAAGTACCAGTGATGATAAAATAGTTAGATAATAAACTCACCTTTCCCTGACTTTGGTTTTATAGAGGGTGACGTCATTCTCCTGCTAACAAGATCCCTGATCTTTGGGCTACTCTCTATTCCACCTCCTCTCTTACATAGCGGACCCTCGTCATGAGTTAAACATACTTATGGTATATTGGTCCAGGCTGGACCAATGAAATATTCAATTAAGATCATACCGGAAGTTTGGCTTTAAAGAAAATTTCACTTTTCAGAAAAACTGTCCACATAATTCTGACCCTACTATATATACACTGAGGCAACACAATGGGATATTTCCCTTGCTCAACAGACTGCAATATGACTCTGAACCAATCAAATACAAGAATGAATGATAAAGTTATGAATGTACCTACTTGAAATGACTGCTGGTTTGTATTTTGTATTGTACCGGTCCTGAAATTTCTGTTAGAAGGAAAGAAAGAAAAAATAAATGGTGCATTCATTTGGCTGGTGGTCTAATAAAGGGAAGAGCAGTGTTGATGCCATATCATATAATTTGTTTAATCTAATGGCTGATATAATACAAATGTCAGGTTTTTTTTATGTCCTAATAAAAACTGCATGAGGAGTTTGTGATCTGCAAATATTTACATGTTCAAACCCAATTCTTTTTTGTGCTTTGTGTTGTCAGGATGAAATATAAGTCATGAGCCAGGGATCAAAAGGTGCCACACCATGCCACCCACCCCCATGGAGTCTTTTGAAGGCTTGGCACAAAAGGAATGTGTCTCCTGAGCCGGATGTAGCAATATATACTATGGGACAGTGGCATTCCTTCTTGTTTAACTCCCTAGTGAGTCGGTAACCTGGAACAAGCAGTAAAAAAGTCAAAACTTCCATACTGCATGCTGGTTTCAGGTCAGTGATTTACCAAGATGTAGAGCCAAAATTTAGGTGACAGTCAACAGCAATATCAGCTTTCAGATTTTCCTTCTACATGGGTTCACATCAACCATTACAGCATATTGAGATGTAAAGGTAACATCCAAATAATTAAAATCACCTTTGTACATGCTGAAGCAGAATCCTTGCATGCCTTGTGCACATTCACATTGCAATCTGAAAAGAAGGAAAATTCCTATTAAACAAGAATAAACAAGACTAAAATGACTACAGTTGTAAACCAAAGAAGGAAATATGCAGTGACGGTTTGACCAGCAGTCGCTATCGACAAATTAAATCACTCACTTTAGCAGGCCCCCACTGACCACAGCCATGGAACATCTAATGGCATGGGCACATTGGGCACAACAAACATCACTCGTCACATGCACACAGACCCTGAACCATCAGTAAAAATATCCTAAATGAGGCTTTGTGTTTTAACATCAGTAACAGCAATATATTTTGTTTACCAAATTAAATGTGTAAACTTTAAAGCCAATTTTCAGAGGCTGTGGTTACAATTAGGCGACCATGAAATAAACAAGCAAGCAATCGGTGGTTTTATCTACACAAACACTACACAAACACTACACAAACACAGGTGTAGCTTAAAGTTTATGAATAGCTTGTCACAAGGATCAGAATGTGCCCTCTGTCTGCTTGAATGTAAAGTACTACTTGTATACACACAGATGGCCTTGGTTAAGTATGTGGCAAGGATGCATTTTACCTTGGGACTGCAATACTGGTTAAATATTTAATGATACAGAACCATTTAAGTCTTAAATGGGTTATCACAAGTAAATAAAACAAGTGAAAAAACAATGCAATCAGGAAAGTTAAAAAAAGAAAATATGTAACTAGTGGGGAGCTCTAAAGCAGTGGTTCTCAACCTCAGTCCTCAAGTACCCCCAACAGGCCATGTTTTCAGGTTTTCCTTTACTTTGCACAGCTGCTTTAAATCAATGACATGGTATTGATAAGAGCTATTTTATCTAAGGGAAGTTCCCAAAATGTGGCCTGATGAGGGTACTTGAGAACGGAGGTTGAGAACCACTGATCTGAACAACGCTGATTTTGACACAAAACAATTGTTCCATTTGTTCCATATTTATTATTCCTCTGTGAATCATCATGTTTGTTATATTATTATTATAACTATACAGGATTTATATAGAGCTAACATTATCAAAGTTTTCTCAGAGGGCAAATACGACAACCAGTTTTTCGAGTGACATTTATAGCCTAACCTCGAGTAATTTCTTCTTTTTTTTTTAAATGTCTCCCTGGTAAAAAAAACAAAAAAATCTCTAACTGCATTACTGACATTTGCTCCAGAGCTGTCCCCTGCAGTAAATCTTTAGCCCCACAAGATGTCTCCTCAGTCTTCCAGGTTGAATTTTTTTTAGGGGGGGGGGGCGCTTCCGCAGTGGCGATACAGTCACATTTAACCCTTTCTTCAAACGCTAGCAGGGGTTAAAAACACCCTGCTAGCAGCCAAATAGCGCGGCTAAAACAATGGTAAAGCGGCGCTTTACCGATAACGCGGCCAGCTGGCAGTGTGAAATTGCTCTTGAGATAATTCAGCTTCACTCCATGCCCATATAAATATAGCCTAGAGAATGTACAGACCCCCTTCAGCACAGATGGACCCCCCCTCAGCACAGACCCCCCATTCTGCACAAACCCCTCCATTCAGCACAGATGGACCCCCATTCAGCACAAACCCCCCCTTCAGCACAGATGGACCCCCCCTCCCCCATCCCATTCAGTACTTCATATCAGCCATCAGCATGGCATGGGCACAGCAGGTTCCCTCCCCCTGTGTACACATAAACACTGGAGGGGGAGGCGGCTTCACTCTGCTCGCTGTGTCTGTGTGACATCCGGCCCGGGACTGCTCAGACAGCCCCCAGCCGCGAGACCTTCAAGACCTTCTCGATTTTCCAGGGGGGGTTAATTGCCCCCCTTTGCCCTATGGAGCGGATGCCCATGACTGCCAGTATCACTCAACCCATAGACTAAAAAAAACTAAGTGCAGGGCACTATGGCCCCTGAGCATGGCATCCTGCACTCACTGCATCCATCACTCAGGACCACCCTCAGCCAGGATCGGCTGCCCTGGGCACTGTGGTATCGTGTGCCTAGAAGGGCTGATTTTTTATTTTATTTTTTCAAGGGGGGTGTTAGATTTAGAGGGAGAGAGGATATGAGCTTGGAGGGAGGGGGCAAAGATTTGTGCTAGCAGGGGGGATTTTAGCAGGGGGCAGATTTGTACTGGGAGACAGGGAATTTATGCTTAGGGGGTAAGCATGCAGATTAGTGCTCAATTACATTTTTTGGGGTGAGGGGTATTTTTTCTGACATACAATGCTCATACATTTTTGATGGAAGGGAAGGGGGGGTCGCAGTTTGGTATGTCTGCCTTGGCCTCCAGATTACCTTGTCCTGGCACTACCCTCAGCTTCAGGAAGAAGAAGAAAATAGAGAGATTATGATACATATCACATAATTGACCTGAAGACATCAGAAAAACAGATCTACATGGCACTCAAAGCTGTATACAATGGAGAAGATTTACTAAAACTGGTGCACTCAGAATCTGGTGAAGCTGTGCATATTAACCAATCAGTTTTTAACTTCAGCTTGTTCAATCAAGCTTTAAAATAAAACCTGGAAGCCGATTGGTTACTATGCAAAGCTGCACCAGATTCTGTGTGTACCAGTTTTAGTAAATCTCCCCCAGTATGTCTGGAATGGAGACTTATCTCACATCTATGGATACACCTTTAGATGCCACTGAATGATGCAGCCCTCCTGTGTCCACATATAACTAAATATTACTTTGAGTTTGCTGGTCCCTTAAGCCCTAACATTAAATGTATGATATGTTGTGCACTGGTACTTACTGGAACATTGAAAAGACTCTTTCCCCAGGAGGGCTTTCTCACACACCAAACATGGAACTACACCAGAGAATGTACCCAGAACAAACTGGTGGCGATTCACCTTCTCTTTTGTATCCTTTGTTTTGGCCTTCAAGAGAATTGATATATGAAAGACAAGAAAGCGACAGTTAACCACAGCAAAACAGCACAATTAGGCCTCCTGCACACGGTACTGATGTTTGAGCATCAGAATTTCTGGACGTAGTGTCAGGCGTTTGTGTTACATATCGTGCGCACAAAACATTCCTTATGGCAAAATCGATGACAATTTAAAATATTTATGCTCATGGGCGCATATACCCTTGTATTTGCGTGTACCACCGCAAAATACTGACCGAGAAAAGCACATTTTTCTATTTATTTTTTTACTCAAGAATATGCAGTACCTGTTTATGCATCTGCTTGTACAGGCTCATTGTAAACAATGGACTGCATTTTAGACCAGTAAAAAATAAACGCTGTACTGAGCTTTATCAAGCTGCAGTGTGCAAGAGGCCTAAAACAGACAGCACACATGTACAACACATGGTGGTGTATTGCTATGCATTAAGGTGTGCTGAAACACATGTGCATTGTATTAGCAGGGTCTCCAAACTATGGCTCTCCAGTTGTTCAGGAACTACAATTCTCATCATGCCTAGTCATGTCTGTGAATGTCAGTTTTTTCACAATCCCTCATGGGACGTGTAGTTCTGCAACAGCTGGAGGGCCGTAGTTTGGAGATCCCTGCGGCTTAGCACATTTGGGTGCCATTCAAAAGAAATGGCACCACAACGCATGTACTACAGCAACTCACTGCATAACAAAGGTGTGTTTCAGCCCGTACTTTGTCATTTCAGCTCTTACTTTGAAAAGTGTTAGGCCCCGTACACACGACCAGTTTCCTCGGCAGAATTCAGCTTCCGACCGAGTTTCTGGCTGAATTCTGCCGAGAAACCCGGCCGTGTGTACAATTTCGCCGAGGAAGCCGACGAGGAGCTCGACGAGGAAATAGAGAACATGTTCTCTATTTCCTCGTTGTTCTATGGGAGCTCTCGGCCCGCCGAGCTCCTCGGCGGCTTCAGGGCTGAACTGGCCGAGGAACTCGATGTGTTTGGCACGTCGAGTTCCTCGGCCGTGTGTACGGGGCCTCACAGAAGGTAAAGAAACTATATTATTATTATTATATTATTTTACAGGATTTATATAACTGTTTGTGTGTCGCTTTACAACATCAGGGCAGACAGTACAGTTACAATACAAATACATTTAATACAGGAGGAATCAAAGGCCTTGCTCGTTAGAGATGATTTAAATAATAATATCATTATATGTTATGCTGTATATCACATTTATAAATATTAACTGTATTATTGTTGACAGCAATCACAGTATAATCATGTTGCAGAGTTGTATCACATTAGCTGTAATATTATTATCTTCTAATGCTTGTAATTATAGACAATAATTAAATTCATTTCTCTTAAGACTTATAACACTGTTACTTTTAATATAATTTCCGTGTAAAATTTTATGACCAAATGTAACATTTAATATCTTACTTACAAAAATAAAAAGGAAAATACAAATTAGATAATATTGTACCAATCAGCATAATGTAGATAAACAATCTATTAGATCTCAATAAACAATAGATTTAGGTCCCATTCACACTTGCGAATGGGACTATTTGCGATTAGCCTCCTATTGCTTTCAATGTTGCTTTTTGCCAACAGCTAATCGCAGGGAAATCCCCAGCATCTAACTGCAAATTAGAATCATCTGTCAGCTCTGAGATGAGGAAGCAAAGCCCTGCTCCTATACCAAGATGGTCACCTCCACACAGAGACACGTATGGAACATGGTAAGGATAAATCACTAATGGGGATAAGATCAATTGCCAGGGGCACACAGGCAGTACTGCCGGTGACCCTCTATGTGCCCCCCCCCCCCCCCATCCACATAATTAGAGAAATCTTCAAAATGAATCTACAGCTCATTAATCATTTTCTTAGATCTCCACATAAAAATCAGCTGTTTCATATACATAATATTCCCAAAACATACCAGTGTTATAAAGCCTTATTACGGTGTACAGTCTGCAATGATATTGCTGCCATATTGCTCATTGTGTAAGCAGGCTCAGCTTCCAATGTGGTTCTGTTTCAGTACCTCTATACCACTTTTAAACTTGTACCTACAGGTAAGCCTAATAAGTCTGTAGGTACAGTGAATATCTCTTAACCACTTGCCGCCCGTCAATGACAGATTGACGGCGGCAAAGTGGTTGTAGAATCCTGACTGGACGTCATATGACGTCCTCAGGATTCTGAGCCGCTGCGCGCCCCCGGGGGCGCGCATCGCGGCGATCGTTGTTGCAGGGTGTCAGTTTGACACCCCGCAACACCGATCTAGGTAAAGTGTCTCTCACGGAGACACTTTACCACGTGATCAGCCGTGTCCAATCACGGCTGATCACGATGTAAACAGGAAGAGCCGTTGATGGCTCTTCCTCACTCGCATCTGATAGACGCGAGTAGAAGAGAGCCGATCGGCGGCTCTCCTGACAGGGGGGGTTCGCGCTGATTGTTTATCAGCGCAGCCCCCCCTCGGATCGCCACACTGGACCACCAGGGAATTAAAAAAAAAAAAAAATGGGCAAAAAAAAAAAAACAGTAAAAAAAAAAAATAAAAAAAAAAGACAGAAAAAAAAAAGATGCCAATCAGTGCCCACAAATGGACACTGATTGGCAACATGGATCCATCAGTGCCACCCCTCAGTGTCCATCAGTGCCACCCCACAGTGTCCATCAGTGCCACCCCACAGTGCCAATCCGTGCCCACCTATCAGTGCCCATCTGTGCCACCCATAAGTACCCATCAGTGCCACCCATAAGTACCCATCAGTGCCACCCATATGTGCCACCCATGAGGGCCCATATGTGCCGCCTATGAGTGCCCAGTGCTGCCTAAGAGTGCCCTTCAGTGCCGCCCATGAGTGCCCATCAGTGCCACCCATGAGTGCCCATCAGTGCCACCCATGAGTGCCCATCAGTGCCACCCATGAGTGCCCATCAGTGCCGCATACCAGCGCCCATCAGTGCCACCTCATCGGTGCCCATCAGTACTACCTTATGGGTGCTCATCAGTGCCACATCATCGGTGTCCATCAGTGCCCGTAATTGAAAGAGAAAACGTATTTATTTACAAAAAATTAACAGTAAAAAATAAAAACTTTATTTTTTTTCAAAATGTTCAGTCTTTTTAGTTGTTGCGGAAAAAAAAAATCGCAGAGGTGATCAAATACCACCAAAAGAAAGCTCTATTTGTGGGGAAAAAAGGACGCCAATTTTGTTTGGGTACAGTGTAGCATGACCGCGCAATTGTCATTCAAAGTGCGACATGGCTAAAAGCTGAAAATTGGCTTGGGCGGGAAGGTGCGTAAGTGCCCTGTATGGAAGTGGTTAAACATGCACCGCTTAGCCTTAGGAGATATTCAGATGTGTAGCAGCTGGTGACGTCACGGAGGCTTGCACTCTGAATTTGAGAGTGCTGTGAGCGTGACTGTGACTTCATCGTGGCTCAGCCATTCAAATGGTGAAAACAAAATCCCAATTAACGGTGACAGCATGTCACTGGAGGCAGGGCCGTCTTAATAGCATCATATTTATTTAATTGGCTAGAATTTTAATGTATTCTGTCCATTGAAATTAATAAATGCTGAAGTGCTAAACACGATTCTTCTGCAATCAGGAGAGGAGCTTTGACTGCCTCTAAACTCTGCTGCTCCTAAACACAGCCTATGCGTGCATTGGCAGAGAGGCTTTTATTGAGTTGTTTTCTGAAGGCTTTGGCAAAAAGAAAACACCAAAAGCTCCTAAACGTGAGTTTAAGAGCAGCAGTGTGCATGATGCCTAAAAGTGTCAAAAAGTCACGCTTGCTTAGAAAATAATTATTCGCACATATGGCCTAATATTAACAGTAGAGGGCAATGTTCACCTTGGTTTTATTCCTCGTACTGCTCATCCTGTTCCTCAGGAAGCTGAAAGTCCGGCTCACTTTGTTTTTCTCAGCTTCAGGTTTTGTAGGTGTCATGTATCTGTCCCATTCCTCCTCTTCAATCCTGAAAAATAACATTGTAGTTAATGTTCTGTGAGATGTAAAAAATGGCCAAATAAACACACATACCAGCACACTCACACAGGTGGCCATAAGCAACAGAAACACATTACCCAGGTTTTTACGACTCTCATGATTTTCAAGTAATTGGGCATTCTTTCCAAGTGTTTGCACTTTGAAAAGTATCAGATATCTTTTAGACAAACATTTGATAACATTTCTCGACAAGCATTGTCTGCAAAGACTGACTTTCCAACAGATTGAAAGCCATTTTGAACAAGATCTGTAACCCCTAATAATTTCGTAACTACTATGCTGCCAAGTTCATGCTTGTCAATTATTTGACCATTCTTTCCAAAATGTGGCTATTTATAAGTAGCCATATTCTCACTCAACACGCTCATTCACTCTCATACTCTTGAGGTAGAAACCAAAGTACATTTTTGAAATTCATACAAATCCCAATGGACTGAACCCCCAGTACAGCTAATGCCTTAAGTTGTCCATAGATATCAGAGATCGCTCACAAGTGCATGCATGATACTAATGTCTTTTGGGCCAGTTTCCCCCTAAACAGAAATGTTCCATGTACACTAGTTGGGTCTATTTCGGACAATTGAAGATGTAGGGTGAACTACACAGTCACAACTCAAGGCAAACCTTAGCAATCAGGCAAGATTTTTTTTGCATTATTACCAGATCAGGGCTATAACACTGGTTGGGAGACTGTTGTGTCATATCTATGAGCTCCTTAGGCCAGAATCAAACCCAGGACCACATTTTAGTGTTACTAATGTACGAGGGACGTTCAAGTCAATCCCAGTCTTTTACATTTTACAGGTATAAAAAGGGATGCTAGCGTGGTGGTACAATACACAGTAGTAAGTGTCAAGTGTGGCCTATTACTGATAGGCAGTGCACATATTGAGGTCCAGTCCAAAGATCAAGATGGCAGACAACAGTATTAGTGTGTGCATGGAACAGTGTGTGGTGATACAGTTTTTTGTGAACGAAGGTGTAAAATCCACAAATATCTGCAGAAGACTTCAAGTACGGTGATGAGACGCTCAGCCGCAGTAAGACATTTCAATCATGTAAACATTTCAAAGATGGCCGCACGTCCTTCATTGCGATCCCATCTGTGGTGGTTCCCAGTCCCTAGAGGTATTGCCACATCCCCCTTACAGCTCAGGCCTCGCTTCGAGTGACTTCCACCTGTTAGGACCCCTAAATGAGTTCCTCAGGGGTCAGCATTTCAGCACTGATAACCATGTGAAGCAGGCTGTCCTAGGATGGTTCATGTTCACTGACAAATCTTTCTATGCCAAAGCTTTCCAGGCATTTGTTAAATGCTGAGATAAGTCTATAAATATAGCAGGGGAGTAGGTTGAAAAATAAATCTGGTTTCCACTCGTTGAAATTTGTTCTTTTATATAAATTCAAAAGTCCCCGTTTGACTTGAACATCCCTTGTATCTTTCAAGCACTCGCTCCTACAGCAGCAAAATAATGACGGGGCAAATTCCACTCACTTTACCAGCTGCAGAAGTTGAGCGACACTGTATATATGGTATAGGCTAGCCTATGTGTATTGATGCACAGTATGAAATAGCATGCAGGGATGGACTTGTCACATCACGATTATATCCTATATTTGACACCACAATAAACATCTGTGTTGTTATCGTTCATGACTACTATTTCTGGAATTCCCATTATGTAAGAAATACCTTTGTATTTAAGTCACTTCTATTCATGAGTTATACAATGGAAAATACCAAGACAGATTTGTGGTCAGACTAATTTTTTTGGTATGTTTCTTTTTTTAGGTATTAAAAAAAATAAAAAAAACACAGTGAAGGACATATTAGGCCTCATTTATGAGTACAGACTGCATGCATACATAGCAAATCTAATCTATAAGAATAAAAATTGGACTCTTTAGGGCAGTAGATTAGAACGCTGACTTTTTGGCTGATACTAATAACTAATCATTGCTGCTTAAACTTTTATAAGTCAAAAGGTTTTCAGTTATGATATGTGAGATTCTTTTTTTATTTTTAGGTAGGAGTGACGCACTTTGGGGATCTCTGAATCTAGAGTGTTTCAACACTGTATTATGGATATTTTTTTTTAATCCAAATAAAGCTAAAAAAGTGAAACTGAACCTCTAAAAAAATCGATTGTATAATTGGTACAATAGACGGAAGAAACCAATTGCATTGTAAAATCAGTAACCAATAAGATAAACATGATAATATATTTTTACTTTGTAATATGGGCTGGAGTACTTTTAAGAGGACGTAACACCTGTATAGGTCATGAAAATACCTCTATTGCCACGTTCTTCATGAAGAGAAAAATTTACATTTTTTTAAATGGTCATTAAAAACGATCGTGTGTGGGCTCCAGAGCATTTTTCTCGACGTTAAAAATGGGCATTAAAAATTTAGAACATGCTCTAATTTTTCACGTCGTTTTTCACGTCGTGAAAAACGGTCGTGTGTAGGATTTAACGACGGGGAAAAACGTGCATGCTCAGAAGAAAGTTATGAGATGGGAGCACTCGTTCTGGTAAAACTAGCGTTTGTAATGGATATAGCACATTCGTCACGCTGTAACAGACTGAAAAGCACGAAGACTGAAAAGCGCGAATTGTCTCTCACCAAATTTTTACTAACACAAAATCAGCAAAAGCAGCCCAAAGGGTGGCGCCATCCGAATGGAACTTCCCCTTCATAGTGCCGTTGTACGTGTTGTACGTCACCGTGCTTTGCTCGAGAATTTTTTTTTTTCACGATCGTGTGTATGCAAGGCAGGCTTGACAAGAATCACGTTGAGAAAAAAGTAGTTTTTTCCATGACATTAAAAACGGTCGTGTGTACGCGGCATATCTCCCCTCATTTGCCTAAAGAGCTGGTACTACCGCTGCAAGCCTAAGACCCCTTTCACACTGAAGCGTTTTTACAGCTTTTTAGCGTTAAAAATAGCGCTATTAAATCGTTCATAAAACGCTCTCCATGCATCTTAATGGACCCTTGCCCACTGAGTCCTGCAAGCAGCATCTTTGGAGCAGCTTTTGGGCGCTAAAAAAAACGCTCCAAAAACGCCCCTCTCCATTAAAATGAATTGAAAGCGATGTAAAAATGCCTTACCCTTTCAGACTAAGGCACTGCAAAAACGCCCTACAACGTTAGGGTCTTAGCAGTGCTTTACCAGCACATTGGGATTGCAGATGAGGCTTTGCTCGAAAAACTTTCGAAAAATGCCCCAGTGTGAAAGGGGCCTAATTGTAATGATCAGCTGTTTTAGTAAGACAAGGAGCAATTTGCAGTGACTACAGCAACCCATAAGAATCAAGCTTTCGCTAGTAACCTCAAATCTGAACAGGTAATGTAGGTTACTGGGTTCTGCACACCATCATTGATCGGTCAACTACCTCTGTGAATAAGGTTTCATTTCCTTCCAAATAATTTATTGTTAAAAACCTATAATCAAGTTTACATCGACACTAGGAGGATGTTTCAGAAATGTAGCAATCAATATACTTAACTGTATTTCCTGTAACCTAATATAGGTATTTGATCTGCTCTGTTAGCTGAAAGAGTCATACAATATCCTTGCTACTGGCTGCTCTCACATAAGCAACAATTTCTGTAATTAACAGAACAGTACATTCAGAGAAAAGGTGAGAATACCCCATCACATATTAATACATCCAGGGGATTTATTGTGAAATAAACAGAAGAAATCTTTGGCTGTGCTGTTGTACGTTTTGTATGTCTATGTGTTGTTGCAAATAAAATAAAAAAAGATTTTCCAAAAAAAAAAACCGGAAGAAATCTTTAAAAGCATCAAAAAAAGAGAAAAGAATTAAAAAACAGGCAAAATATGCCGCCTTTAGAAAAGCCCTTCTTGGCTTCTTCCCAATAAGAACAAGTTATGCCTGGGTAGAAAAAAAAATACTAAGGAGTCTCTCTATTTCTTTCTACCTACAGAAAAGTCCTCTTTGGCTTCTTCCCACTAAGACCAACAGGTTTTATCTGAACGTTAAGGTAGGGGAAAAAAGGAGTCTTTCTATGTATCTTTTAATACAGATGTTATCAGGATACTGTGATAAAGTAAAAAAAAAAAAAAAAAAAACTAAAGCCAAAATACAATGTTCTTCTCTTTAAATAAGCAAATCAGGCAGAAATGAAGAAAGAAAAATAATATGGCACAGCCAGAACAAAAATCTAAAATAAAAACTTTTCTGTAGAAAGATAGAAATTGCCGTTGCTAATCTAAAACTGATAGTTGCCTGGCTGTCCTGTTGACTATCTAGCTTGATTAGTTTTAATCATTGATCTGGAGCTTGAATAAAAGTCAGAGGTCCTTATCTACTGTATATACTTGCTCTGAGTCATGGATTGAATGTGCGTTATCGGGGAGGGGGGTTAACATTTTTACATAAATATAGTTAATAGATTTCTAAGGGATTGATCAGCCAGTGTGAACTCTGATCATTCACTTTCGTTTTTTTTATATCTCTGTATAAATCAAGATTTTGCAAAAACAAAACAGGTTTTTAAAGAAATAAAGGTCAGCAATTACGAGATACAGGAGAAAATGACAACCCCATACATAGCCACAATTTACTTGAAAATCCTGAGGATGTACTAGGGAAACACAAACTTTTACGAGTCAAGAGCAGTAAACATTCATGCCAAAGAATATAAAACACCAATATCAATCAATGAACGAAGCAAAAATGAAAGGCCTACGAAATCTCAGACCTCCATGGATGCGCTCGATAAAGCCTAAACTGGAAGTAAATCGGAGAACTAAGGGAAAGGGGAGCCAAACAAAGATCCCTGTCACCCCTCCAATGGGAGAAAGAAAAGGGAACACTTAAAGAAAAAAAAGGTAGAGATAAAAAACCTAGGTCAGAAACTCTAGCATATTAACTTCACAAGCTTGTTAAATAAAAAATAGCCTTCAGAAAAAGAAACGGTATGATCATTCACTTCTGCAAAAGTCACGTGACCCAAATCTCAGGCATCTGGTCATGTGACAGGCCATCATGGGTTTCTCAAAGGCCAGCAAGTATTATAGCAGTTCTTTAACACATTTTATTTCAAGGCAGAAAGAACAGAGATAATGCAATACCTTTTTTCTCTTGATTGTTCAGGAAGGCTGTACGCTCGTTCTGGTAAGACAAAGGGAACATGTTAGATTACACAGTAAAAACTATTTGAAGAAATGTATAATCCACCACCACATGCCCTCATTCCACCTACAGATCATGTCACAGTGCATCAGGTAATGGTTAGTATAGTTAAATCCAACATAATCAATACAAAAGTGGTCACATGAAAGAACCCAAAGACAGCGTTTAGTGTTAGAAAGGGCCTGATATATATATAAAGAGTATACTGGCTTTCAATTGAAAAATAACTGGTTACCATGGCCAAAGGGACTTCTAATTATCAAGTCTATGATACTCTGTTAGTTACAGTGAGGGGAAAAAACTATTCGATCCCCTGTTGATTTTGTACGTTTACCCACTGACAAAGAAATGATCAGTCTATAATATTAATGGTCGGTTTATTTTAACAATTAGAGACAGAATAACATAAATATCCAGAAAAATTGAATTTAAGAAAGTTATAAATTGATTTGCATTTTAATGAGTGAATTTAGTAAAAGATCTCTTATCAATTAGCAAGATTTCTGGCTCCCAGGTGTCTTCTATAGAGGCCACGAGCTGGGACTAGGAGCACTCCTAATCTCAGCTTGTTACCTGTATAAAAGACACCTGTCCACAGAACCAATTAATCCGATTCCAATCTCTCTACCAGGACCAAGACCAAGACCAAAGAGCTGTCCAAGTATGTCAGGAACAAGATTGTAATGGCTGGAATAGGCTACAAGACCATCGCCAAGCAGCTTGATGAGAGGGTGACAACAGTTGGTGCGATTATTCGCAAATGGAAGAAACACAAAATAACTGTCAATCTCCCTTGGTCTGGGGCTCAATGCAAGATCTCACCTCGTGGAGTTTCAATGATCAAGAGAATGTTGAGGAATCAGCCCAGAACTACCTGGGAGAATCTTGTCAATGATCTCAAGGCAGCTAGAACCATAGTCACCAAGAAAACAATTGGTAACACACTATGCTGTGATGGACTGAAGTCCTGCAGGACCCAAAAGGTACCCCTGCTCAAGAAAGGCAAGGCACAGGCCCGCCTGAGGTTTGCTAATGAACATCTGAATGATTCAGAGCAGAACTGGGTTAAAGTGTTGAGGTCAGATGATACCAAAAACAAGCTCTTTGGCATCAACTCAACTCGCCATGTTTGGAGGAGGAGGAGAAATGCTGCCTATTACCCCAAGAACACCATCCCCACCGTCAAACATAGAGGTGGCAACATTATGCTTTGAGGGATGATTTTTCTGCTAAGGGGACAGGATAACTTCACCGCACCAAAGAGACGAGGGACATGGCCATGTACCATCAAATCTTAGGTGCAAACCTCCTTCCCTCAGCCAGGACATTGAAAATAGCTTGTGGATGGGTCTTCCAGCATGACAATGACCCACAACACACAGCCAAGGCAAAATAAGTTGCTCAAGAAGAAGCACATTAAGGTCCTGGAGTGGCCTAGCCAGTCTCCAGACCTTAATTCCATAGAGAATATGTGAAGGGAGCTGAAGGTTCGAGTTACCAAACGTCAGCTTTAAAACCTTAATGACTTGGAGAAGATCTGCAAAGAGGAGTGGGACAAAATCCCTCCTGAGATGTGTGCAAACCTGGTGGCCAACTACAAGAAATGTCTGACCTCTCATTGCCAACAAGGGTTTTGCCACCAAGTACTAAGTCATGTATTGAAAAGCGGTCAAATACTTATTTCACTCATTAAAATGCAAATCAATTTTTAACTTTTTTTAAATGTGTTTTTCTGGCTATTTTTGTTGTTATTCTATCTCTTACTGTTAAAATAAATCTGCCATTAAAATTATAGACTTATCATTTCTTTGTCAGTGGGCAAACGTACAAAATCAGCAGGGGAGAAAATACTTTTTCCCCTCACTGTACCTATTCCAGAGTCCTGTCTACAGTCTTATGTGGCAAAAGTATGGAACAATTCACAAACAAGGTTGGATTCAATTCACATCCTATGAAGTGGTATAAATGCCTCCGGCTTTGAACATGTTATATAAAGACATACCGACAATGCTCCAGTAAAAAGTCCTCATTGAGTTTTATTACAAGTTGGAGAACACTGCACAAGGTTTGGCCATGTACCAGGCTGACATTGTTTTAGCTTTACATAAACTTGATCTGCTTTGCCAAGCAGCACAGAGCGTTTTCCTACTGTAAATAAAATAAGTAATAATTATATGTTCTGCTGGATGAAATGTTGATTATGTCACCATTTCCTCCACACCTGAAGGATGCTTTCCTGATTACGTATATTTTGGAATACATTTGCAAAAACTGGCAGATTAGGTTTGCTGGTTGCCAACCGCAAAATAGAGGTCTTCTTGCATTTCATACCCTTGTTCTAGGGAATGGCTTTCTACTATTGGAGATTTGACAACAAAATGATGAAGGTATGGGACATGATCTCTGGATTAAAAAGAAAATACAGATTCAAGATTCTCTGCATTATTGAGCCTGAGTGGAAAAAGTGGCTCAATGATAAAAAGACAGTTGAGTAACATTACCAGTAATCGTCATTGTTTTTTTTATATATTTTTTGGGGATATGTATTATAGCAAAAAGTAAAAAATATCATTTTTTTTTCAAAATTGTCGCTCTTCTTTTGTTTATAGCGCAAAAAAAAAAAAAAAAAAAAAACGCAGAGGTGATCAAATACCACCAAACGAAAGCTCTATTTGTGGGGAAAAAAGGACATCAATTTTGTTTCGATGCAATGTCTCACGACTGCGCAATTGTCAGTTAAAGCGACACAGTGCCAAATTGCAAAAAGTGCTCTGGTCAGGAAGTGGTTAATGGCTACAGTATATCATTTTTCCATTGTATACTAGACATCAATAGGTACTTGATGACATAAATCCTGTATAATAATAATAATAATAACGGGTAACAAACATAGCGAGGGTTTCTCAAATTTGACTGGAAAGGTAGAAATACACTTAAAGGGAATACAACACTTTTGAATATTAACCCTGTAGATTCTACTATGATTGCACAGATCTACTTTATCAAAAATATCACGGACATTAAGCTGCTTTTCTCCTTTATGACATAACCTTTATGGTGCAAAGTTAGGCTGGCCATACATTCTACAATTTTTTTTTTTCAATTTCCTTTAGATTTACCTTCAGCTACGTAGTGGAAGGGCCTGCCTTAATGCAAACACATTGAAAGTGTTTTGGTTTGACCTCATATTATATGGTTTTGGTAAAATTGTACAAGAAAACTGTAAAATGTATGGCCAGCTTTAATGTGAAACAGGTTATTTTTTGTGTACAAAGTTTCTTTCGGTGGTGCTTATATCAACAGTTACCGTATATAATAAGCTTAGTTTCTTAGGCTTATACTCGAGTCATAAGTGAAATATCAGGGCCACAATGTGCCCAATCTTAAGTGTGAATAACCTGAATACAAACAATAAAAAATATAAGAAATATATGAGTCATACAAATGTGACACAGTGATTTCAAACTTAAATCATATATCTAGATCAGTGTGTTAGCATACAATCCATATGCCACAGTGCTTCTATGAGAAAAATGGCTGTTGCTGCTACTGACCAACCAAATAGTGAAAACAATACGAAAGATATTACAAAGAAAATATATATTATATATATATGTGTGTGTGTAAAAACCCAATATGCAGTATGCCAACTGCACCGTGAGTTGTCCAATAACCGATATTGGAACAAAATAAAATAAATATCAATGAAAGTGAAATAATTATCAAACAACCATACAAATGTGCAATGTGCTGGCTGCACTTAAAAATAGTCCAAATGACAGGCAATCTTGCTCTTATACAATAGGTTCCAGCAAACACAAGGTTCAATGTTGGTAATGCTGTGTACAGGAAAGTGCCGCTATCTCTTCCACCCGACAAAGATGTGCCACCATCACCAATGGTTAAAATCAACACTCACCAGACCCCAGATATTATTAGGCTCCAAAGTGGTGTCTTTTCTTTGTCGGTCAGTGGGTGTTGCCTCCTTTTCCCTTTTACAAGGTGTCATCAATTCCTCAAAAACAAGGGGCTCATCATGGTGTAGTATATTAAAATATGTATTTATTTAAAAAAGGTAAAAAAATATAACACTTACAATATAAAGTGCCTCTGACCGGCACTGAGTGTCTTTGGCAGTGTCAACCGTTAAAAGCCGCTGACCAGCATTTAAGTGGCGTCCTAAGAGGTGTGCTTGCCCCGCTGTGCTCCGCATGTATTGCTACAAGGGGTCCGTGCGCGCTGGTGTGCTGCACCCTCAATGTGTGTGTCCAAACAGCCTCTACGCGTTTCGCTAGTTGCGTCGTCAGGAGAGCTGTGGACACCTTGTAGCAATACATGCGGAGCACAGCGGGGCAAGCACACCTCTTAGGACGCCACTTAAATGCTGGTCAGCGGCTTTTAACGGTTGACACTGCCAAAGACACTCAGTGCCGGTCAGAGGCACTTTATATTGTAAGTGTTATATTTTTTTACCTTTTTTAAATAAATACATATTTTAATATACTACACCATGATGAGCCCCTTGTTTTTGAGGAATTGATGACACCTTGTAAAAGGGAAAAGGAGGCAACACCCACTGACCGACAAAGAAAAGACACCACTTTGGAGCCTAATAATATCTGGGGTCTGGTGAGTGTTGATTTTAACCATTGGTGATGGTGGCACATCTTTGTCGGGTGGAAGAGATAGCGGCACTTTCCTGTACACAGCATTACCAACATTGAACCTTGTGTTTGCTGGAACCTATTGTATAAGAGCAAGATTGCCTGTCATTTGGACTATTTTTAAGTGCAGCCAGCACATTGCACATTTGTATGGTTGTTTGATAATTATTTCACTTTCATTGATATTTATTTTATTTTGTTCCAATATCGGTTATTGGACAACTCACGGTGCAGTTGGCATACTGCATATTGGGTTTTTACACACACACATATATAATATATATTTTCTTTGTAATATCTTTCGTATTGTTTTCACTATTTGGTTGGTCAGTAGCAGCAACAGCCATTTTTCTCATAGAAGCACTGTGGCATATGGATTGTATGCTGACACACTGATCTAGATATATGATTTAAGTTTGAAATCACTGTGTCACATTTGTATGACTCATATATTTCTTATATTTTTTATTGTTTGTATTCAGGTTATTTACACTTAAGATTGGGCACATTGTGGCCCTGATATTTCACTTATGTCCATATTCCCAGAGATTAAATACCTCTGGATAATTAGATCAGCGCAGTAACATTTTTCTTCTTAGAGCACTATTGACCCCCACTAAGGGCACACAGTACTGCAGCAGATCACAGTTCACATTTATTTATTTATTTCCTTTTGCGCCGGTGAAACTCACAACCAATTGTTATACTCAAGTCAATACGTTTTCCCAGTTTTTTTGTGGTAAAATTGGGCGCCTTGGCTTATATTCTGGTCGGCTTATACTTGAGTATATACAGTATTTACATTTTTGATTTTGAGGGGCTGTCCCTGATTTGGAATAAAGTCCCTCTTTCGTCCTCATGTGTCCCTCATTTCGGTCTGATCTATATAGTTATATATAAGATGCACTATTTGTCTTTTTAAAATGTGTTTCCCAGTGCCAAATCTTTCATCCAATGTCTAAATTGCAGCATTTGTAAGTTTCAGAAGCCAGTATAAAGGAATAGTGGTGGTAAAAAAAGAATCATTTGTGGGTTTAACTAATATTGTTTTTGCTATAATACTCCTTTGGGTGTGCAGGGGTGTGGCAGTGATGTGTCCTCAGTCTACATATTTTTGCTTATTGGTGTCCCTCGTTCCCATTCAAAACGCTGGGAGGTATGGGAGAGGCTCGGGAGAAGTCCTGGGGGCAAGCATGGGAGAAGATGACAAGGGAGTTAGAGAGCAGGAGGTCTTGGGAGGAACAAATCATTTGATTGGAATTTTGAGGCTAGGTTAGTGATTTAGCTGGGACAGAGATTTAAGTTGTTAGTATTAAGAATAGGGGTAGCAGAAACGGAAAGGTTTGTAAGGTGGAGGAGTCTAGCAGAAGCATTCATGATAAATCTGATTCCTCCTGTATTGAACTGTATTGTAACTATACTGTCTGCAGGCCCGGGTTTACTCCCTTTGCCGCCCCAAGGCCAGGTCCTTCAATGCAATGCCGCCTGCGCAGTACAGGGGACATTATCCGCTGGGGGACTTTTTCGGCAGGACACTGAGAAGCGGGGGGGGGGGGTGTTGCTGCCAAAAATTACAAAATTACATTGAGAACCTCCTCTTCCCTCTGTTTTTTCTCCTCTCATCATCCGCATGACAGGGGGGAACTCCCGATATGAAAGTAAAAGTGTCCTCTTCTCTCAGCCGCAGTGCCGCCCCTGCACCCACTGCCGCCCCGAGGCCTGGCCTTGTTGGCCTTGTCTGGAATCCGGCCCTGACTGTCTGCCCTCACGTTGTAAAGCGCTTCGCAAACTGTTGGCACTATATAAGTCCTGTATTATAATAATAACAACTGAAGGGTAGATAGCCTATGTAAAGGTATTCCAATGAGGAGGGAGTTGCAGTAGTCGAGGCGAGAGATGACCAGGGAGTGAATTAGAAGCTTTGTGGTGTCATTAGTTAAGAAGGGGCATATTTTTCCAGAGTCCAGTATAACACCTAGTACCCTGACATGTGGGGATGGACTGATAGTTGTGCCATCGATCTTGACAGAGAGGTCAGGGGAAATATTATGAGCTTGGTTTTGGCATGTGCCGACATCATGCCACCTGTGCTCTACAATCATGCTGTGAATTGCTTGGCATCAAATGTAACTTATACAGTTATTGCTTGAGGTGTTCTTGCTATAAAAGCACAATTTGTTACATTGTTTTAACAAATCCAATTTTTAAGTGCTTGTACTTTTGTTGACAGCACACAGCTCTTGATTGTCTAAGACCAGTCACAAGATCTTGGCAACAAAGAGTAGAGCTCCGGGGCTGGGACCGAGAAGACTGAGCGATATCCCGAAGACGTGGACTGGCCAGGTAAGTGGCACGTCAGTCACAATCCAAGAGCAGGATTATCATCAAGTAGAAAAGATTAACATGGAATGTGAGACTAGCACTTTGAGCTGCATTATTGTTTTACTCATCTAAAGGTCCTATTTACATTCATACATTATCCTCACTGGAATGTCACAGTGCAAAGTGAGGTGTTTCTAAACCATGGCAATTACAATATATGGATTTTCATAATGATTTCTTCTATTTGTTTGGCGGGGCCCATTATAATTTAAAATGTTTTTTGTTTCGGTATACATGTAATTAGTTTGTGTATTTTCTGAACAAGATAATGTGTTATTTTATTCTCATAAAGTTCACTTTTTATACTACTTGTTTTGAGGCCCTTTTTTCCCCATTCATCCCTTGATACATAATTAATTGGGCCATATTAGTAGCTGTATATTAATATACTTGAGCTATGTTTGTCCCAAGCATGTTTCAATCCAATTACTGTAGACTGACTCAATAACTCTGCTAGAAAGTCTATTCCAAGTGTAGCGCCTGGGTACTTTATAGTACCGTTGCTAGTTAAATTTAGAGGGAGATAAGAGTGTAGTTAAACTCTGATCCAAATTGATAAGTGCAAAACAGGGTCTCTGTCTCAGCTTGGCTGTGCTGTGGGCTCATTCTGTTGCGCTGGGGTGTTCTTCCAACCCCGGTGCTACAGGTGGAAGCAGTGGAGTTGAGGTTTGGGTGCTCTTTCCCAGCAGCCAATCAGGAGGGTTTGGCCTCGCTGTGCATGCTGGGGAGGGGTATTTATGGGGCAGACGTCATTGGTTCTGGGTCTTCTTCTTTGAGTGTGGCACCCACCTTTAGGGTGACCACATAACGGCTCCCCAGGGTGTGCGTGCCACGTGGTTTTCCTGGTTCCGGGACCATGTTGGCCCGGAGCATCTGAACAGCGACGGGGACCCAGTGAGCAACTGGGTTCCCACCTTTGAGTATCCCAAGCTGTATTGCTGTTCGGTGGGGAGTCCGTCTGAGGAGCGCCATTGAGAGGCTGGCGATCCAAAAGGGCCTCGACAAACCACCGGGGATCACAGGTAGCCGGACACTGAAGGATTGATCACCTGTCAGTCGGTACCTGGGCGATAAGTTGAAGGAGATCTAGGCGTAATTCATCTAGGGAGGATTATCTCCGTAACTACAAATCAGAGAGGGCCTGTGGCAGAGGTGTCTCCCTGACGTTCACCAAGGAGGGTCTGTGCCAGAGACTTTTTCCTCAAGTTCACGTTCACCAAGGAGGGTCTGTGGCAGGGACTTTATCCTACAAATGTTCGAGTGATACTCCAGCTGCCAGGTCAGTGAGAGAGGCCTGTCCGGGTACGCTAAACCCACTCACTCAGGAGTGGCGCAGAAAAGTGTTACGCCTGGGAGCAGGACTGTTTCCCTATCATCACACCTGAATCTGCTGTTCTCCTTTCTTCTTCAACCTTACTTTCCTCACCACAAGTTTATTGTTTTTACCCAGCTGGGTAATAAAGAGCACAGCAAAGAGCACCTGTTGTGGACATTCCTTTACTTCTACAATACGCATCATCCACCCCTAGGAATTCGGGGGAGCCATGAGGTAAATGTGCCACCCGAAACAACCAGCAGCTCCTCCGGGGTTAATGCTACACAAGCATCGACTACTCTTTCAGTAACCTAATACTTTCTAAAACTTGGCACACACGGCTCAGATATCGGCGGTTCAACAAAAAACAGAAACCACCTGACATTCGGCCCATCTGTACATCAGCCTGTCCGACAGAAGTGGGCCTCCTCAGTTTTTTTTTTTTCACTCAGCCTGCTGGGTTGAATGAAAAAAAAAAAATAATAATAATAGGTATTAGATTAGTTTCAACCTTTCCACCTGCTAGTTCGAGGTCATGTCTCCATGTTTTTGATTTTGGCTTCATATTGAAAAATATTGCCACCCCCATGAGTTATGAGCCCAGTTGATTTCAACTGTCGCCATGTTTTCCCTTTTACACCCCCCCCCCACTTTTTTTTCTCATGGATATATATATACTACGCCTATGCAGGTTACTAATAGGTTGTTATATTAAGTTAGAGCTTTTGTACGATTATTAATATCATATATTTTCCAGATATACTCTACACTTATGTGTATATTGCTAACAGGCCAGGTCTTATCTTAGCTTGTTTTCCTTTTTGTTTTTATTGGAGGCTTGCATGCTGTCCAGAGAAAGTTAATATTTTTTATTTGATTTCTGTACTGAAAAACAAAAATACCAAATTTTATAAAAAATGACAATTATAAAAAATAAAAAAAATAAAATACTGCCAACCTGAACTTTATTCACCCCCCTTGTAGTTCCAATCATATCTCCCCATCCCTTCTTTCCTCCAGACTGTACATATTAGGTTCCTGAAGTCTCTCCCAATATGTTTTGTCCCTCAGACCTTTCACCATTTTTGTTACCCGTCTCTGGATTTGTTCTATCTTATCAATATCTTTATGTAAGTTAGATCTCCAGAACTGGACACAATATTCTAAATGAGGTCTCACTAAAGATCTATGATGGGGAATCAGAATTCCTCCTGCTGGTAACCCCTCTAATGATGTACTCTAGAATTTTGTTCACTTTTCCTTTTGCCAATTTGTCCAAATCCTCAGGGACTGGCTGAATTTCGATCAGTGTGTGGGCGTCTCTGCTCAACAGAAGTCAATCATTTGACCAACTGGAAAACTTCTGTTAATCAGCGGCTGCAGCCTCTAATCTGTGTATTCTGACAGCATTGGGCCCTGCTGTCAGAATACAATGCCATGGCTGGGGGATGCCCTCATCCACTTTTTTGAACGAAAAACTAACGGTCTATGGCCAGCTTACAGTGACCAATAAACTTTTCCATCTATGCATTCACGTGATTGACCTAAAAAAAAAAAACTGGATTAATAAATGGAATAGGATACACCACGGTCTTTAGGGCCAGTTCACACCAGATGCAGTGCCGTGTGCATTTTTTCTGCACATAATACATGCACAGTGTTTTCCATGTATTCCAATGGCTCTAGTTGGCTCTAGTTCACACCATTCAGTCAGTTTCTGCACCGCAAACTGACCAGAAACTGACTGCATGGTGTGAACTAGAGCCAACTAGAGTCATTGGAATACATGGAAAACACTGTGCATACATACTATACATAAAAAATGCACACGAAACTGAACTTAAAATTGTTTTATATTTCTCTACATTTCTTATTGTATTTTATACACAAAGGTCCAGCTAGATTTAATTTATTACCACACTAGGCAAAGAGGGATTGGCGTTTCTTGTGACAACCAACATTTCATATTCCTGATATGTACCTGCTGTACCATGTACTTGTATGAAAAAGTATCTGGTTCTCTTTGTATTACTTCCTTTGTGTGAAATTCCTGGTGTTCCTGCCAGTCCCTCTGCTTTCCTTTTAAAAACTGATCACACTAAGCAGGAGAGCACAGCGTGGTCATCAGTTCTGTAGCTTTGCTGGGAACTAAGGGCCAGATCCACAAAAGGGATACGACGGCGTATCTACTGATACGCCGTCGTATCCATGTTTCTATCTTTGGAACTGATCCACAGAATCAGTTTCCAATAGATATGCAGAAGATCCGACATGTGTAAGGGACTTACACTGCCGGAACTTAGGATGCAGTACCTCGGCCACCGCTGGGGGCATTTCTCGTCGAAATGCCGCTTCGGGTATGCAAATTAGCACTTACAGAGATCCACGAAGCTTTTACGCTTCGTTTTTTCTCCGTAAGTATTAGTTTGCAAACGCAAAATTAGGGCTGCTTTTACAAGGCCTAAACTGTTTAGGCCTTGTAAAAGTAGACCCTTCTATCCCGCGTCGCCGTCTTTTTTTTTTAAATTTTTTTTTTTTCCGCCGCAACTCGTATTTTTTTTTTACGCCAGTCGCGATTCTCAAAACCCGGCGCAACGTAAAACCGCGCAAAGCACGTCGGGAAAATGACGTCGTGAGCATGCGCAGTACGTCCGGCGCGGGAGTGCGCCTAATTTAAATGGGACTCGCCCCATTTGAATAGGAACGCCTTGCGCCGGCCGGATTTAAGTTACACAGCCAAAAATTTCTAGGTAAGTGCTTTGTGGATCGGACACTTAGGTAGAAATTTTGCGGCGGTGTAACTTAAATGGGAATATTTAAGTTAAGGCGGCTGGCTGTGGATCTGGCCCTAAGACTGCACTTCATTAAATGATCCGACTTGCCCTAACACACCCCTCCTGCACAGCCTTTCACTGGAAAGCTCAGTGTATGCCGTTTCTCCTTCCCCTAGCTATTGTGCCGCTGAGAACAGAGGCAATCTGATCACTTATAAAAAAAAAAGAAGGGGGGGGGGTATTTATAATGTTTTATATACCTCAACACAAATGTTTTGCCTTTCATTTCTATTTTATGCTGAATTGTTTGTTTTACAACGTGAGGGTGTACATATACTTAAACATACCTCCCAACTTTTTGAGATGGGAATGGGGGACACCTATCACCAAAATAATGCAGGCATAGGACACACCCCTTGCCAAAGACGCTTAAAGGAGAATTGTACAAAATAACAAGATTGGTTAAACCCACAAGTGCTTTTTTTTACAACTACTGTTACTTTATATTGGCTTTTGGAATTTACAAATGCAGCAATTTAGAAATCAGATGTAAGGTTTAGTGCTGGAAAACACTTTTTGATAGATAAAAAGTGCATTTTATATACATCTATATAGATCATACCAAAATGAGGGACAAATGAGGAGAATGAGGAACAGAGGGACATTGCTCCAAATCAGGGACAGTCCCTCGAAATCAGGGACAGTTGGGAGCTATGACTTAAAGCGGACCTTCAGTCATTTTTCCATCTTTCTATTTATTAAAGGAGTTGTAAAGGAAACAATTTTTTTTTGCTGAAATGACTGTTTACAGGGTATAGAGACATAATAGTTAACTGATTTCTTTTAAAAATTATTAAAAATAGCTAAAAATCAATCATATAATGTGCCTACAGTTTCACTTTCGTTTTTAATCTAGTTTCATGTTTCTGTGAAGTACAGAGACACACAGAACAAAAACAAACAAACACAGGGCAGTGTTTGTTTTTAAAATGAATCTGATTGGTTCTGAGGGGTTTTAGACACACAGTAATCACACCTCCTTGAGTTTTTTCATAAGAAAACAGACAAGCAGGAAGTGTGGAGATCAGGGGAGGATTACAGCAACTTCAAAGCAAAAGCGAACAATGAGGACATGAAACCAGGATTGCAGTAAGGTAAAGGAAGCTATTTAGCTAAAAAAAATAAAAATCCTTTAGTGACCCTTTAAGTCTTCTGCTGTTGTTGTTTTAACTTTGGATAGTAAATACCTTATACAGCCCACTTCCTGTTTCTTGTCAGGTAAATAGTCTAGGCTTATGACAACATGCACAGCTCTCTCTCACTCTCGTGAGCGTTTGCCAGGAAGGAGGGGTGAGTCATAAGAGGGCCAATGAGAGCTGCAGAGCTGGAGGTGTGCCTCTGTGTCTGTGTAAATCCAGGAAGTGAACAGGCAGCAACTTCAGCTGCCCACAGTTAAAATGATTGCAGCCAGACTCAGTGGAGGGAGATTTCTGCAGCATATTTGGCAATTACAGAATCACTGTATATATAAAATAATATGCAAAGCGGTTGGAGGGAAGCTCCAGAATGGCAAAGATGTTTTTATTACAAATTATGTGAACAGACTGCAGTTCCTCTTTAAGTCCTGTGTGGGCAACTGTAAGGCCCCGTACACACGACCAGTTTCCTCGGCAGAATTCAGCTTCCGACCGAGTTTCTGGCTGAATTCTGCCGAGAAACCCGGCCGTGTGTACACTTTTGGCCGAGGAAGCCGACGAGGAGCTCGGCGAGGAAATAGAGAACATGTTCTCTATTTCCTTGTTGCTCTATGGGAGCTCTCGTCCCGCCGAGCTCCTCGGCGGCTTCAGTGCTGAACTGGCCGAGGAACTCGATGTGTTTGGCACGTCGAGTTCCTCGGCCGTGTGTACGAGGCCTAATAAAGCTAGAAAACAAAAATCCCCCTCATTGGTCCAGTTACATAGTCAGGTTGAAAAAAGACAAAGTCCATCTAGCTCAATCGATGAGAACCTATATTTACTGAATCTTATGCAGACAGATGATCCAGAGAATGGCAAAAAAACAACAACCCTATAACAAGGGGAGGGAAAAAAATCCTTCCCAATTCCCCAAAAAGACATTGGCGCCGGATTCAAATAGCCCGGCGTAAATTTGTGCGGACGTAGCGTATCTCAGATACGCTACGCCACCGTAACTTGGTGAGGCAGGTTCTGTATTCAGAAAGAACCTGCGCCCTAAGTTAAGGCGGCGTAGCGTATGTGGTCTGGCGTAAGCCCGCGGAATTCAAATTATCCATGTAGTGGGCGTGTTGTATGGTAATGAGGGCTGACCCCACGTAATTTACATTTTTGACTAACGGCACGTGCGCCGTCCGTGAACTTAACCCAGTGCGCATGCTCCAAATTAACCCGCAAAAAGCCAATGCTTTTGACGCGAACGTAAATTACGCACAGCCCTATTTGCGAACGACTTACGCAAACGACATAATCAACGGAAAATTTGACGCTGGCCCGACGTCCACACTTAACATAGGATACGCCTCATGTAGCAGGGGTAACTTTACCCCGGAAAAAGCCTAACGTAAACAACGTAAAAAAATGCGCCGGGCGGACGTACGTTTCTGAATCGGCGTATCTACCTAATTCGCATATTCCTTGCGTAAATCGACGGAAGCGCCACCTAGCGGCCAGCGTAAATATGCAACTAAGAGACTTACGCCAGTCGGATCTTAGCAAAATTCCGGCGTATCTTGTTTTCTGAATACAGAAAAAAGATACGCCGGAGCATCCTAGAAGTTACGCCGCGTATCAATAGAAACGCCAGCGTAATTTCTTTCTGAATCTGGCCCAATCAGTTATTCCCTGGATCAACAATCTCTGGTGTTATTACCAATAAATCTCCATATCCAGTTATACTGCATCTTGTGCATTGAAGAACACATCCAGCTCTTTTTAAAACAATCTACTGACATAACCAGACTTCGCTCCTGTGTGAGTCCATTCCACATTTTCACAGCTCTTACATACGCTATTACAGTTATTTACAGATAATATGTTAATATTTTCTATAATATAAGATCACATTAAAGGAGTTGTAAAGGAAAAAAATGTTTTGCCTAAAATTAATGTCTGCAAGGTAGACAGACAGAATAGTGTAATGATTCTGTTAAAAAAAACGAGTAAATACCTATTAAATTCCTTCATCTATATCACCTCCGGCGTTCTAGTTTCTGTTCTCTCATTCACTTCCTGGTTTGCGGCGCTCGTTCATGCAAGAACTACATTTCCTAATATGAATTGCGGCACGCCCAGTAATTCACACCTCCTTGAAGTCTCTATCACGTAGAGAGCGTCCTGCCGCACAGATGTAGTCCCCAGGAGGGGGCGAGCACGTTACTGACCACCGCAGTAAAGCCTCCCTTCACGGTGTTGAGTAACAATCAGACAAGCAGGAAGTGAACAGAACAGAGAAGAAATAGAGCAACTTCTGAGCAAAAACGAACAATGAGGAAATGAAGAGGAATGTCTGCAGGTAAAGGATGCTTATTATGAAAAAAAATGTTTTCCTTTACAACCCCTTTAAGACAAACCTAAGCAGATAAAAATTTTGATAAAACATTTAGTTTATATAAAGAACGTTGCAGTACAACAAATGGCAAACTGACAAAACGCAGCCTTCGATAATAATATACCTCTATTCTGGAAAAGTTTAGGAGGAGAGGATCCCACCACCTGTTAGAGCAAGAAAGACTAATGGAAGGAATTAGAACCATCTAATGTGTACCACAGTGGACCAGCTGTCTACCTAACAGCGCAGCCCCACTGATAGCACAAGGAGAGAAATTCTCTCCCAATGTAATATGCAGTGCTGGGCTGATTGCATTTATTTATGAATGAAGGCTACTGCTGTAACCTTCATTTATAAGTTCCTATTTTGTGTAAAAAAAGGTATCTTTGCTTTAAAGCGGAAGTAATCCCATCCATAAAAAAAGTTTTGTTTCTGGCACGTGCCAGTAAGGTAACACTCCCATTGGTTGTGTTCTCAACCAAACTGTCAAACCATCCAATGGCTGGTGTCATAACTGATCACATGTGCAGCATCATGGCAGTTGTAGATTAAACAGAGGCCAAGATGGCAGCTTCCTTGGCTAAAAATTATAGAAGGGTTTACCCCCCCCCCCCCCAAAAAAAGAGCACAATGACACGGGAGTCCAGACTGTGTCGATGGGGGAATTGAGAGGTTTTTTTTTCCTTGCATCATCTATGGCCAGATTCAAAAAGTATCAAAGCAAGTGGATCTGCACCAGCCCAGTAATCAGAAGCAGAGAACAGCAGCTACATTAGTCTCTCAGCACAGGTATCCTGTAAATTACTCTGTTTTTTAAAGCAATGCAAAAAGAGTGGTGTCATACAAACTGCAGGCACTGACAGCAACAATGTAGGCCTCATTTATTGTTATGAAACCAGTTAATCGTTTCTAAGGCAGGGGTCTTCAACTGGCGTCCCTCCAGCTATTGCAAAACTACAAGTCCCATCATGCCTCTGCCTGTGAGTCATGCTTGTAAGGCCCCGTACACACGTCCGAGAAACTCGGCGAGCAAAACACATCGTTTTGCTCGTCGGGTTCCTTGTGAAGCCGCCGAGGATCTCGGCGAGCCAAGTTTCCTCATTGACTAACATGTTCTCTATTTGGCCCGACGAGATCCTCGTCTGTTTCCTCTGCCAAAAGTGTACACATGACCGGGTTTCTCGGCAGAATCCAGCTCCCATCGAGTTTCTGGCTGAATTCTGCCGAGAAACTCGGTCGTGTGTACGGGGCCTAACTGTCAGCCTTGCAATGCCTCATGGGACTTGTCGTTTTGCAACAGCTGGAGGGCCGCCAGTCTGAGACCCCTGTTCTAAGGGTTACTGCACTTTACATGACACTGCTTCTTTTTGTACAACCTTACTGAATAAGCTTAAAACTGAAGTCTAGGTATAATCTTTAATGCACAGTGTCCAGCTTTGGCCCACATAAGAATGCATATTTCATACCTGATAGACCTTTGGGGAAACTGACAATCACTGTAGTAGCAGCCACTACAGTGATCACTGCAATCTTCTGGGTCCTGAGCAGCTTCTCTTCTGCATAGTGACCACAAGGGGGGCGCTTACTCGACACACCCGCCAGTCATAAAATGTCTTTGTATTTTTCTTTTATTAATTAAAAGGCATTCTCTGATTGGATGAGGTGAAGAGGTAGGGCAGTGGGGTCACAATCACCATCTCATCCAATCAGAGAAAGCCCTATATTTATTGAAAAAATACAAGGCATTTTGTGAATGGTGGCAGTGCTGAATGAGCCTTCTGCAGTCACTATGCAGAAGTGCTTGGCACAGGATCTAGAAGATTGTGGTGATCGCTGTAGTAGCAGCGACTACTACAAAATGCATCCGTTTCCACAGTGTTTACTCAGGTAAGAGATATACATACTACATTGGTCCAAGTCAGACCAATGGAACCATTCAATAAAGCTCATACCAAGACTTAAAGCATACGGAGTGCTTTGTTGTATACTTTTTATTTTGTAAAAAAATTTGCAGCTGTTAATCCGCCATTTAGATTAAAATTCCTCTTTAGCAGCTGGCCTCACCTTCACCAACATGCAAAAAAAAAATCTAAGCCCAAGGCTAGAAGGGGGGTTACAGAGCCAGCATGTTGGACTGAGCCCCAATACATCTGAATAGGTGGGACTTTGTGATGAAAAGCCAACAGCATGTAGAGGAGGGAGGAAGCATGTAGTACACTATACATGGTTATGCTAAATTCCTTCCAGTGTCCATAGAGAAGACTCAGGCAACCTGCGGCCTTCCAGCCCATGAGGAACTTCTACAAAACTTGTAGTTCCTCAGCTGACGGCAGTCCGCGGGTTGTCTTTGCGCATTAGGCTCATGCAGCACACCTGTGTCTAGTACCCCATGGCACCATTGCAGTACTTACTACTAGTGTGAAGGAGAGATACTGATTTAGACAGTGAAAGTGCCTGAAGTAGTGACCGACCACTGACGCTGAACACAGAATCTACAAGCAGGAATAAAACCTTAACAAACATACTTTGCAAGCCTTGCATCTGAAATTCCAGGCAGTAAGGCATTCACCAAGCCCACAATGTATAAAGCTTTATTATCATCATGCAAATAAATACTATCATTTCGTTAATAGTTTTTAACTCAAATTAAACATTTTCAATGCTTGTTAATCCCCAAATTATTATTTTTATATTTATCACTTGCATTTATTTACATTGGAGCTGCCATATTAGCTCATTGCATATTCAAGCTCTGCATTTCAGTAGTTGTGCTTCACTAATCTTTTTCACATTGCAAGTCTATTGGTAGCCAACTCATTGAAAATAATGTACTCCTAATGTCGCTGATATCTTAGTAGGTAGAGCCATTGTAATAATACCCTGACTCCAGTCTGATCTTCAAAGCTCTACATTTATTATAATACCCAAAACATTCAAAAACAAACATTTAAAATGTGCCAGTCCCAACAAAAATGACTTTACTCTGTTTTGTCTATGCAGGGAAAACCAAAAGGTTTGTTATAATGCCTCCCTCCCAAGCAGCAAATACTTACCTTTGCATGGCTCCTTGCCATTCTATACAGCTGACAACTGAAGTATCTACCCTTAGGCCCCTTTTTACACATGTGGACCGTATGCCCGCTTTTTCATCCATCCGTTTGCGGATCAAAAAGGGACATACATTGGTCCCTATGTGATTGCGGGTGTCAGTGGATGAACATCTGCTGACACCCGTAATCGTCCGCCTCCACAAAGATCCGATTTTGCAGATGGAAGTAAACCCTATTTTTTCTTCCGTCTGCGGATCGGATGAACACGGACATACGGTCCGTGTTCATCCGATCCCCCCATAGGGGTGAACGGAGAAAAGACAGGGCGGTCCCTGCACAGTGTGCGGGGACCGCCCTGTCATCCGCCGGCTCAGCGGGGATCAACGGAGCGATCCCCGCTGAGCTTACGGAGCATACGGAGGCGGATCATTACTGATCCGCCCCGTGTGAAAGGGGCCTTAGGTCTTTCATACAGTTATCTTTCAACCTGTCCCAAAAGCACCCCCCCCCCTAAAGTTTTATACTTACCTGTCACCACACCTACCAATTCCATACACATGCACTGCTGCAAATTCTCCTGGCTGGTCTGTTTGCTTCCTGAGTATGCACAGAAAAATCCAGCGACTGTGTGCGAAATCTGGCAGGATCGTGGGAAGGCGAGTTAAAGACTTAGACGGGTAAATTAAAGCGGAGGTACGCCTAAAAAAAAAATATTAAAAGCCAGCAGCTACAAATACTGCAGCTGCTGACTTTAAATAAATGGACACTTACCCGTCCAGGGTGCCCGCGATGTTGGCAGCCAAGGCCGATCAATCGCTCAGCTCTCGGCTGCCCCCGCCGCCATCCTCAGTTAGGGAATCAGGAAGTGAAGCGTTGCGGCTTTACTTTCCGGTTCCATACTGCGCATGCGCGAGTCGCGCTGCGCGTCCTAACAGGTCCTGTGTTTCCCAGAAAAAAACAGGGCGGAAAGGGAAGGGGCGTGACCCCCTGCGGGAGTCTATGCCCGGAAGTGGGTGCAAATACCTGTATTATACCGGTATCTGCACCCCCTTCAAAAAGCGGAGGTTCCATTTTGTGTGGACCTCCGCTTTAAAGGATAACAAAGTACAGTTTTTCTTTACAATAGACACTGAAAAATATTTCAAAATGTTAGCTTACTACGAATACACTGTCGTTTTTCTTTACACAGTCAATCTATCAAAAGCCAATTCTCCTGCTATGGGTCATCATTGAAAGGTTCATTCATCTGCTGGAATTTTACATCTCTTGTGGACTCCAGAAGAGGAATCCCCTAGTAGAGGTTCCAACTTTTGCTACATTTTTTACCATATATATTAAAATAGTAAACTCATAGGGGTTGATTTTCTAAAACTGAAGAGTGGAAATCTGGTGCTGTGCATTCTTTTACCCCTGTTTTTCTGGATTCTATGTGTGGTTTGTGCTGAAGGATTAAAGGGGTTCTTTCACTTGGGACATTAATATTTCTGAACAATATCCCTCCAGAAATATATATTTCTCTAGAGATATTGTTCAGAAATATTAATGTCCCAAGTGAAAGAACCCCTTTATTCCTTCAGCACATCCCACACATACAGAATCCAGGATAACAGGGGTAAAAGGAAATGCTGAGTCCGGTGAGTCGGGTTAGGTAGACCCAACTAGGGTTCTCGGTCACCCTGTGCCCCTAATAGACAAAGGGAGACTTACACATAGGAGGAACAAGGAGCTTCCAGAGCTCTCTAAGGTAAGCTGGGTTCCACAAGCCCTCCACCCACAGTGACTCCCCTGACCCGTCACTCATGGGATCCAATCAGCTTCCAAATTCAGCTTGCTCAATAAGCCCGCCGGTCAGACTGGTTGACAGTTTCAAATTGCATGACAAGCTAGCACCCTACTGTCCGCATTGGAAGCAGCTCCTTCGGGGTCGCACCGTTTTCAAAAGTAGTTCCTGCACTACTTTTTGCAAGTTCAGGCGCGACTTGCATAGATATCTGTGCATGAAGTCGCACAGATATCTTCCAGAAATGGCACTGAAATGCTGTTTTGAAATTGTGCTACTTCAAGTTAAGTAGCACGATTTCAATGTTGTGATCGGTGTGACTGGGGTGTTGAGCTT